>NW_028128243.1:0-94812 GCF_965231255.1 Vanellus vanellus
GGGAAAAGTCATGCTGGTCCTCACTGCCTCCTGGAACCCCTTCAAATGCCCCACACAATTTGGCCCTCTCTGCTTTCCTGCTAAGTCTATGCTCAAAAGCACCTTTTTTCACATTTGGCGCCCTCCGCAGCAAAAAAAACAAACGTCCAGCTTTTGCTGCCACAGCAAAGGTGCCAGCGGGGAAATGTGATGCTGGTCCTCACTGCCTCCTGGAAACCCTTCAAATGCCCCACACAATTTGGCCCTCTATGTTTTCCTGCCCACTCTATCCTCAAAAGCACCTTTTTTCACTTTTGGTGCCCTCCGCAGCAAAAAAGACAAACGTCCAGCTTTTGCTGCCACAGCAAAGGTGCCAGCGGGGAAAAGTCATGCTGGTCCTCACTGCCTCCTGGGACCCCTTCAAATGCCCCACACAATTTGGCCCTCTCTGCTTTCCTGCCGACTCTATCCTCAAAAGCACCTTTTCTCACTTTTGGCGCCCTCCGGAGCAGAAAAGACAAACGTCCAGCTTTTGCTGCCACAGCAAAGGTGCCAGCGGGGAAAAGTCATGCTGGTCCTCACTGCCTCCTGGAACCCCTTCAAATGCCCCACACAATTTGGCCCTCTCTGCTTTCCTGCCCACTCTATCCTCAAAAGCACCTTTTTTCACTTTTGGCGCCCTCCGCAGCAAAAAAGACAAACGTCCAGCTTTTGCTGCCACAGCAAAGGTGCCAGCGGGGAAAAGTCATGCTGGTCCTCACTGCCTCCTGGAACCCCTTCAAATGCCCCACACAATTTGGCCCTCTCTGCTTTCCTGCCGACTCTATCCTCAAAAGCACCTTTTTTCACTTTTGGTGTCCTCCGCAGCAAAGAAGACAAACGTCCAGCTTTTGCTGCCACAGCAAAGGTGCCAGCGGGGAAAAGTGATGCTGGTCCTCACTGCCTCCTGGAACCCCTTCAAATGCCCCAAACAATTTGGCCCTCTCTGCTTTCCTGCCCACTCTATCCTCAAAAGCACCTTTTTTCACTTTTGGCGCCCTCCGGAGCAAAAAAGACAAACGTCCAGCTTTTGCTGCCACAGCAAAGGTGCCAGCGGGAAAACTCATGCTGGTCCTCACTGCCTCCTGGAACCCCTTCAAATGCCCCACACAATTTGGCCCTCTCTGCTTTCATGCCGACTATATCCTCAAAAGCACCTTTTTTCACTTTTGGCGCCCTCTGGAGCAAAAAAAAAAAAAGGTCCAGCTTTTGCTGCCACAGCAAAGGTGCCAGCTAGGAAAAGTGATGCTGGTCCTCACAGCGTCCTGGAACCCCTTCAAATGCCCCACACAATTTGGCCCTCTCTGCTTTCCTGCCCAATCTATCCTCAAAAGCACCTTTTTTCACTTTTGGCGCCCCTCTGGAGCAAAAAAGACAAATGTCCAGCTTTTGCTGCCACAGCAAAGGTGCCAGCGGGGAAAAGTGATGCTGGTCCTCACTGCCTCCTGGAACCCCTTCAAATGCCCCACACAATTTGGCCCTCTCTGCTTTCCTGCCCACTCTATCCTCAAAAGCACCTTTTTTCACTTTTGGCGCCCTCTGCAGCAAAAAAGACAAACGTCCAGCTTTTGCTGCCACAGCAAAAGTGCCAGCGGGAAAAGTCATGCTGGTCCTCACTGCCTCCTGGAACCCCTTCAAATGCCCCACACAATTTGGCCCTCTCTGCTTTCCTGCCCACTCTATCCTCAAAAGCACCTTTATTCACTTTTGGCGCCCTCCGCAGCAAAAAAGACAAACGTCCAGCTTTTGCTGCCACAGCAAAGCTGCCAGCGGGGAAAAGTCATGCTGGTCCTCACTGCCTCCTGGAACCCCTTCAAATGCCCCAAACAATTTGGCCCTCTCTGCTTTCCTGCCGACTCTATCCTCAAAAGCACCTTTTTTCACTTTTGGTGTCCTCCGCGGCAAAGAAGACAAACGTCCAGCTTTTGCTGCCACAGCAAAGGTGCCAGCTGGGAAAAGTGATGCTGGTCCTCACTGCCTCCTGGAACCCCTTCAAATGCCCCACACAATTTGGCCCTCTCTGCTTTCCTGCTAAGTCTATGCTCAAAAGCACCTTTTTTCACATTTGGCGCCCTCCGCAGCAAAAAAAACAAACGTCCAGCTTTTGCTGCCACAGCAAAGGTGCCAGCGGGGAAAAGTCATGCTGGTCCTCACTGCCTCCTGGAACCCCTTCAAATGCCCCACACAATTTGGCCCTCTCTGCTTTCCTGCCGACTCTATCCTCAAAAGCACATTTTCTCACTTTTGGCGCCCTCCGGAGCAGAAAAGACAAACGTCCAGCTTTTGCTGCCACAGCAAAGGTGCCAGCGGGGAAAAGTCATGCTGGTCCTCACTGCCTCCTGGAACCCCTTCAAATGCCCCACACAATTTGGCCCTCTCTGCTTTCCTGCTGAGTCTATGCTCAAAAGCACCTTTTTTCACATTTGGCACCCACCGGAGCAAAAAAGACAAACGTCCAGCTTTTGCTGCCACAGCAAAGGTGCCAGCGGGGAAAAGTCATGCTGGTCCTCACTGCCTCCTGGAACCCCTTCAAATGCCCCAAACAATTTGGCCCTCTCTGCTCTCCTGCCGAATCTATCCTCAAAAGCACCTTTTTTCACTTTTGGTGTCCTCCGCAGCAAAGAAGACAAACGTCCAGCTTTTGCTGCCACAGCAAAGGTGCCAGCGGGGAAAAGTCATGCTGGTCCTCACTGCCTCCTGGAACCCCTTCAAATGCCCCACACAATTTGGCCCTCTCTGCTTTCCTGCCGACTCTATCCTCAGAAGCACCTTTTTTCACTTTTGGTGCCCTCCGGAGCAAAAAAGACAAACGTTCAGCTTTTGCTGCCACAGCAAAGGTGCCAGCGGGGAAAAGTGATGCTGGTCCTCACTGCCTCCTGGAACCCCTTCAAATGCCCCAAACAATTTGGCCCTCTCTGCTTTCCTGCCGACTCTATCCTCAAAAGCACCTTTTTTCACTTTTGGTGTCCTCCGCAGCAAAAAGACAAACGTCCAGCTTTTGCTGCCACAGCAAAGGTGCCAGCGGGAAAACTCATGCTGGTCCTCACTGCCTCCTGGAACCCCTTCAAATGCCCCACACAATTTGGCCCTCTCTGCTTTCCTGCCCACTCTATCCTCAAAAGCACCTTTTTTCACTTTTGGCGCCCTCCGCAGTAAAAAAGACAAACGTCCAGCTTTTGCTGCCACAGCAAAGGTGCCAGCGGGGAAAAGTCATGCTGGTCCTCACTGCCTCCTGAAACCCCTTCAAATGCCCCACACAATTTGGCCCTCTCTGCTTTCCTGCTAAGTCTATGCTCAAAAGCACCTTTTTTCACATTTGGCACCCTCCGGAGCAAAAAAGACAAACGTCCAGCTTTTGCTGCCACAGCAAAGGTGCCAGCGGGGAAAAGTCGCGCTGGTCCTCACTGCCTCCTGGAAACCCTTCAAATGCCCCACACAATTTGGCCCTCTATCTTTTCCTGCCCACTCTATCCTCAAAAGCACCTTTTTTCACTTTTGGCGCCCTCCGCAGCAAAAAAGACAAACGTCCAGCTTTTGCTGCCACAGCAAAGGTGCCAGTGGGGAAAAGTCATGCTGGTCCTCACTGCCTCCTGGAACCCCTTCAAATGCCCCACACAATTTGGCCCTCTCTGCTTTCCTGCCGACTCTATCCTCAAAAGCACCTTTTCTCACTTTTGGCGCCCTCCGGAGCAAAAAAGACAAACGTCCAGCTTTTGCTGCCACAGCAAAGGTGCCAGCGGGGAAAAGTGATGCTGGTCCTCACTGCCTCCTGGAACCCCTTCAAATGCCCCAGACAATTTGGCCCTCTCTGCTTTCCTGCGCACGCTATCCTCAAAAGCACCTTTTTTCACTTTCGGCGCTGTTTGGAGCAAAAAAGACAAACGTCCAGCTTTTGCTGCCACAGCAAAGGTGCCAGCGGGGAAAAGTGATGCTGGTCCTCACTGCCTCCTGGAACCCCTTCAAATGCCCCACACAATTTGGCCCTCTCTGCTTTCATGCCGACTATATACTCAAAAGCACCTTTTTTCACTTTTGGCGCCCTCTGGAGCAAAAAAGACAAATGTCCAGCTTTTGCTGCCACAGCAAAGGTGCCAGCTAGGAAAAGTGATGCTGGTCCTCACAGCGTCCTGGAACCCCTTCAAATGCCCCACACAATTTGGCCCTCTCTGCTTTCCTGCCCACTCTATCCTCAAAAGCACCTTTTTTCACTTTTGGCGCCCTCTGGAGCAAAAAAGACAAATGTCCAGCTTTTGATGCCACAGCAAAGGTGCCAGCGGGGAAAAGTGATGCTGGTCCTCACTGCCTCCTGGAACCCCTTCAAATGCCCCACACAATTTGGCCCTCTCTGCTTTCCTGCCCACTCTATCCTCAAAAGCACCTTTTTTCACTTTTGGCGTCCTCCGCAGAAAAATGACAAACGTCCAGCTTTTGCTGCCACAGCAAAGGTGCCAGCGGGAAAACTCATGCTGGTCCTCACTGCCTCCTGGAAACCCTTCAAATGCCCCACACAATTTGGCCCTCTATGTTTTCCTGCCCACTCTATCCTCAAAAGCACCTTTTTTCACTTTTGGCGCCCTCCGCAGCAAAAAAGACAAACGTCCAGCTTTTGCTGCCACAGCAAAGGTGCCAGCGGGGAAAAGTCATGCTGGTCCTCACTGCCTCCTGGAACCCCTTCAAATGCCCCACACAATTTGGCCCTCTCTGCTTTCCTGCCCACTCTATCCTCAAAAGCACCTTTTTTCACTTTTGGTGTCCTCCGCAGCAAAGAAGACAAACGTCCAGCTTTTGCTGCCACAGCAAAGGTGCCAGCGGGGAAAAGTCATGCTGGTCCTCACTGCCTCCTGAAACCCCTTCAAATGCCCCACACAATTTGGCCCTCTCTGCTTTCCTGCTGAGTCTATGCTCAAAAGCACCTTTTTTCACATTTGGCACCCTCCGGAGCAAAAAAGACAAACGTCCAGCTTTTGCTGCCACAGCAAAGGTGCCAGCGGGGAAAAGTCATGCTGGTCCTCACTGCCTCCTGAAACCCTTTCAAATGCCCCACACAATTTGGCCCTCTCTGCTTTCCTGCTGAGTCTATGCTCAAAAGCACCTTTTTTCACTTTTGGCGCCCTCTGGAGCAAAAAAGACAAATGTCCAGCTTTTGCTGCCACAGCAAAGGTGCCAGCGGGGAAAAGTGATGCTGGTCCTCACTGCCTCCTGGAACCCCTTCAAATGCCCCACACAATTTGGCCCTCTCTGCTTTCCTGCCCACTCTATCCTCAAAAGCACCTTTTTTCACTTTTGGCGCCCTCCGCAGCAAAAAAGACAAACGTCCAGCTTTTGCTGCCACAGCAAAAGTGCCAGCGGGAAAAGTCATGCTGGTCCTCACTGCCTCCTGGAACCCCTTCAAATGCCCCACACAATTTGGCCCTCTCTGCTTTCCTGCCCACTCTATCCTCAAAAGCACCTTTTTTCACTTTTGGCGCCCTCCGCAGCAAAAAAGACAAACGTCCAGCTTTTGCTGCCACAGCAAAGGTGCCAGCGGGGAAAAGTCATGCTGGTCCTCACTGCCTCCTGGAACCCCTTCAAATGCCCCACACAATTTGGCCCTCTCTGCTTTCCTGCCCACTCTATCCTCAAAAGCACCTTTATTCACTTTTGGCGCCCTCCGCAGCAAAAAAGACAAACGTCCAGCTTTTGCTGCCACAGCAAAGTTGCCAGCGGGGAAAAGTCATGCTGGTCCTCACTGCCTCCTGGAACCCCTTCAAATGCCCCAAACAATTTGGCCCTCTCTGCTTTCCTGCCCACTCTATCCTCAAAAGCACCTTTTTTCACTTTTGGTGTCCTCCGCAGCAAAGAAGACAAACGTCCAGCTTTTGCTGCCACAGCAAAGGTGCCAGCGGGGAAAAGTGATGCTGGTCCTCACTGCCTTCTGGAACCCCTTCAAATGCCCCACACAATTTGGCCCTCTCTGCTTTCCTGCCCACTCTATCCTCAAAAGCACCTTTTTTCACTTTTGGCGCCCTCCGCAGCAAAAAAGACAAACGTCCAGCTTTTGCTGCCACAGCAAAGGTGCCAGCGGGAAAACTCATGCTGGTCCTCACTGCCTCCTGGAACCCCTTCAAATGCCCCACACAATTTGGCCCTCTCTGCTTTCATGCCGACTATATCCTCAAAAGCACCTTTTTTCACTTTTGGCGCCCTCTGGAGCAAAAAAGACAAACGTCCAGCTTTTGCTGCCACAGCAAAGGTGCCAGCTAGGAAAAGTGATGCTGGTCCTCACAGCGTCCTGGAACCCCTTCAAATGCCCCACACAATTTGGCCCTCTCTGCTTTCCTGCCCACTCTATCCTCAAAAGCACCTTTTTTCACTTTTGGCGCCCTCTGGAGCAAAAAAGACAAATGTCCAGCTTTTGCTGCCACAGCAAAGGTGCCAGCGGGGAAAAGTGATGCTGGTCCTCACTGCCTCCTGGAACCCCTTCAAATGCCCCACACAATTTGGCCCTCTCTGCTTTCCTGCCCACTCTATCCTCAAAAGCACCTTTTTTCACTTTTGGCGCCCTCCGCAGCAAAAAAGACAAACGTCCAGCTTTTGCTGCCACAGCAAAGGGGCCAGCGGGAAAAGTCATGCTGGTCCTCACTGCCTCCTGGAACCCCTTCAAATGCCCCACACAATTTGGCCCTCTCTGCTTTCCTGCCCACTCTATCCTCAAAAGCACCTTTATTCACTTTTGGCGCCCTCCGCAGCAAAAAAGACAAACGTCCAGCTTTTGCTGCCACAGCAAAGGTGCCAGCGGGGAAAAGTCATGCTGGTCCTCACTGCCTCCTGGAACCCCTTCAAATGCCCCAAACAATTTGGCCCTCTCTGCTTTCCTGCCCACTCTATCCTCAAAAGCACCTTTTTTCACTTTTGGTGTCCTCCGCAGCAAAGAAGACAAACGTCCAGCTTTTGCTGCCACAGCAAAGGTGCCAGCGGGGAAAAGTGATGCTGGTCCTCACTGCCTCCTGGAACCCCTTCAAATGCCCCACACAATTTGGCCCTCTCTGCTTTCCTGCTGAGTCTATCCTCAAAAGCACCTTTTTTCACTTTTGGCGCCCTCCGCAGCAAAAAAGACAAACGTCCAGCTTTTGCTGCCACAGCAAAGGTGCCAGCGGGGAAAAGTCATGCTGGTCCTCACTGCCTCCTGGAACCCCTTCAAATGCCCCACACAATTTGGCCCTCTCTGCTTTCCTGCCCACTCTATCCTCAAAAGCACCTTTATTCACTTTTGGTGTCCTCCGCAGCAAAGAAGACAAACGTCCAGCTTTTGCTGCCACAGCAAAGGTGCCAGCGGGGAAAAGTGATGCTGGTCCTCACTGCCTCCTGGAACCCCTTCAAATGCCCCACACAATTTGGCCCTCTCTGCTTTCCTGCCCACTCTATCCTCAAAAGCACCTTTTTTCACTTTTGGCGCCCTCTGGAGCAAAAAAGACAAACGTCCAGCTTTTGCTGCCACAGCAAAGGTGCCAGCGGGGAAAAGTCATGCTGGTCCTCACTGCCTCCTGGAACCCCTTCAAATGCCCCACACAATTTGGCCCTCTCTGCTTTCCTGCTGAGTCTATGCTCAAAAGCACCTTTTTTCACATTTGGCACCCTCCGGAGCAAAAAAGACAAACGTCCAGCTTTTGCTGCCACAGCAAAGGTGCCAGCGGGGAAAAGTCATGCTGGTCCTCACTGCCTCCTGAAACCCTTTCAAATGCCCCACACAATTTGGCCCTCTCTGCTTTTTTGCTGAGTCTATGCTCAAAAGCACCTTTTTTCACTTTTGGCACCCTCCGGAGCAAAAAAGACAAACGTCCAGCTTTTGCTGCCACAGCAAAGGTCCCAGCGAGGAAAAGTCGCGCTGGTCCTCACTGCCTCCTGGAAACCCTTCAAATGCCCCACACAATTTGGCCCTCTATGTTTTCCTGCCCACTCTATCCTCAAAAGCACCTTTTTTCACTTTTGGCGCCCTCCGCAGCAAAAAAGACAAACGTCCAGCTTTTGCTGCCACAGCAAAGGTGCCAGCGGGGAAAAGTCATGCTGGTCCTCACTGCCTCCTGGGACCCCTTCAAATGCCCCACACAATTTGGCCCTCTCTGCTTTCCTGCCCACTCTATCCTCAAAAGCACCTTTTTTCACTTTTGGCGCCCTCCGCAGCAAAAAAGACAAACGTCCAGCTTTTGCTGCCACAGCAAAGGTGCCAGCGGGGAAAAGTCATGCTGGTCCTCACTGCCTCCTGGAACCCCTTCAAATGCCCCACACAATTTGGCCCTCTCTGCTTTCCTGCCCACTCTATCCTCAAAAGCACCTTTTTTCACTTTTGGCGCCCTCTGCAGCAAAAAAGACAAACGTCCAGCTTTTGCTGCCACAGCAAAAGTGCCAGCGGGAAAAGTCATGCTGGTCCTCACTGCCTCCTGGAACCCCTTCAAATGCCCCACACAATTTGGCCCTCTCTGCTTTCCTGCCCACTCTATCCTCAAAAGCACCTTTATTCACTTTTGGCGCCCTCCGCAGCAAAAAAGACAAACGTCCAGCTTTTGCTGCCACAGCAAAGCTGCCAGCGGGGAAAAGTCATGCTGGTCCTCACTGCCTCCTGGAACCCCTTCAAATGCCCCAAACAATTTGGCCCTCTCTGCTTTCCTGCCGACTCTATCCTCAAAAGCACCTTTTTTCACTTTTGGTGTCCTCCGCGGCAAAGAAGACAAACGTCCAGCTTTTGCTGCCACAGCAAAGGTGCCAGCTGGGAAAAGTGATGCTGGTCCTCACTGCCTCCTGGAACCCCTTCAAATGCCCCACACAATTTGGCCCTCTCTGCTTTCCTGCTAAGTCTATGCTCAAAAGCACCTTTTTTCACATTTGGCGCCCTCCGCAGCAAAAAAAACAAACGTCCAGCTTTTGCTGCCACAGCAAAGGTGCCAGCGGGGAAATGTGATGCTGGTTCTCACTGCCTCCTGGAAACCCTTCAAATGCCCCACACAATTTGGCCCTCTATGTTTTCCTGCCCACTCTATCCTCAAAAGCACCTTTTTTCACTTTTGGTGCCCTCCGCAGCAAAAAAGACAAACGTCCAGCTTTTGCTGCCACAGCAAAGGTGCCAGCGGGGAAAAGTCATGCTGGTCCTCACTGCCTCCTGGGACCCCTTCAAATGCCCCACACAATTTGGCCCTCTCTGCTTTCCTGCCGACTCTATCCTCAAAAGCACCTTTTCTCACTTTTGGCGCCCTCCGGAGCAGAAAAGACAAACGTCCAGCTTTTGCTGCCACAGCAAAGGTGCCAGCGGGGAAAAGTCATGCTGGTCCTCACTGCCTCCTGGAACCCCTTCAAATGCCCCACACAATTTGGCCCTCTCTGCTTTCCTGCTGAGTCTATGCTCAAAAGCACCTTTTTTCACATTTGGCACCCACCGGAGCAAAAAAGACAAACGTCCAGCTTTTGCTGCCACAGCAAAGGTGCCAGCGGGGAAAAGTCATGCTGGTCCTCACTGCCTCCTGGAACCCCTTCAAATGCCCCAAACAATTTGGCCCTCTCTGCTCTCCTGCCGAATCTATCCTCAAAAGCACCTTTTTTCACTTTTGGTGTCCTCCGCAGCAAAGAAGACAAACGTCCAGCTTTTGCTGCCACAGCAAAGGTGCCAGCGGGGAAAAGTCATGCTGGTCCTCACTGCCTCCTGGAACCCCTTCAAATGCCCCACACAATTTGGCCCTCTCTGCTTTCCTGCCGACTCTATCCTCAGAAGCACCTTTTTTCACTTTTGGTGCCCTCCGGAGCAAAAAAGACAAACGTTCAGCTTTTGCTGCCACAGCAAAGGTGCCAGCGGGGAAAAGTGATGCTGGTCCTCACTGCCTCCTGGAACCCCTTCAAATGCCCCAAACAATTTGGCCCTCTCTGCTTTCCTGCCGACTCTATCCTCAAAAGCACCTTTTTTCACTTTTGGTGTCCTCCGCAGCAAAAAGACAAACGTCCAGCTTTTGCTGCCACAGCAAAGGTGCCAGCGGGAAAACTCATGCTGGTCCTCACTGCCTCCTGGAACCCCTTCAAATGCCCCACACAATTTGGCCCTCTCTGCTTTCCTGCCCACTCTATCCTCAAAAGCACCTTTTTTCACTTTTGGCGCCCTCCGCAGTAAAAAAGACAAACGTCCAGCTTTTGCTGCCACAGCAAAGGTGCCAGCGGGGAAAAGTCATGCTGGTCCTCACTGCCTCCTGAAACCCCTTCAAATGCCCCACACAATTTGGCCCTCTCTGCTTTCCTGCTAAGTCTATGCTCAAAAGCACCTTTTTTCACATTTGGCACCCTCCGGAGCAAAAAAGACAAACGTCCAGCTTTTGCTGCCACAGCAAAGGTGCCAGCGGGGAAAAGTCGCGCTGGTCCTCACTGCCTCCTGGAAACCCTTCAAATGCCCCACACAATTTGGCCCTCTATGTTTTCCTGCCCACTCTATCCTCAAAAGCACCTTTTTTCACTTTTGGCGCCCTCCGCAGCAAAAAAGACAAACGTCCAGCTTTTGCTGCCACAGCAAAGGTGCCAGTGGGGAAAAGTCATGCTGGTCCTCACTGCCTCCTGGAACCCCTTCAAATGCCCCACACAATTTGGCCCTCTCTGCTTTCCTGCCGACTCTATCCTCAAAAGCACCTTTTCTCACTTTTGGCGCCCTCCGGAGCAAAAAAGACAAACGTCCAGCTTTTGCTGCCACAGCAAAGGTGCCAGCGGGGAAAAGTGATGCTGGTCCTCACTGCCTCCTGGAACCCCTTCAAATGCCCCAGACAATTTGGCCCTCTCTGCTTTCCTGCGCACGCTATCCTCAAAAGCACCTTTTTTCACTTTCGGCGCTGTTTGGAGCAAAAAAGACAAACGTCCAGCTTTTGCTGCCACAGCAAAGGTGCCAGCGGGGAAAAGTGATGCTGGTCCTCACTGCCTCCTGGAACCCCTTCAAATGCCCCAGACAATTTGGCCCTCTCTGCTTTCATGCCGACTATATCCTCAAAAGCACCTTTTTTCACTTTTGGCGCCCTCTGGAGCAAAAAAGACAAATGTCCAGCTTTTGCTGCCACAGCAAAGGTGCCAGCTAGGAAAAGTGATGCTGGTCCTCACAGCGTCCTGGAACCCCTTCAAATGCCCCACACAATTTGGCCCTCTCTGCTTTCCTGCCCACTCTATCCTCAAAAGCACCTTTTTTCACTTTTGGCGCCCTCTGGAGCAAAAAAGACAAATGTCCAGCTTTTGATGCCACAGCAAAGGTGCCAGCGGGGAAAAGTGATGCTGGTCCTCACTGCCTCCTGGAACCCCTTCAAATGCCCCACACAATTTGGCCCTCTCTGCTTTCCTGCCCACTCTATCCTCAAAAGCACCTTTTTTCACTTTTGGCGTCCTCCGCAGAAAAATGACAAACGTCCAGCTTTTGCTGCCACAGCAAAGGTGCCAGCGGGAAAACTCATGCTGGTCCTCACTGCCTCCTGGAAACCCTTCAAATGCCCCACACAATTTGGCCCTCTATGTTTTCCTGCCCACTCTATCCTCAAAAGCACCTTTTTTCACTTTTGGCGCCCTCCGCAGCAAAAAAGACAAACGTCCAGCTTTTGCTGCCACAGCAAAGGTGCCAGCGGGGAAAAGTCATGCTGGTCCTCACTGCCTCCTGGAACCCCTTCAAATGCCCCACACAATTTGGCCCTCTCTGCTTTCCTGCCCACTCTATCCTCAAAAGCACCTTTTTTCACTTTTGGTGTCCTCCGCAGCAAAGAAGACAAACGTCCAGCTTTTGCTGCCACAGCAAAGGTGCCAGCGGGGAAAAGTCATGCTGGTCCTCACTGCCTCCTGGAACCCCTTCAAATGCCCCACACAATTTGGCCCTCTCTGCTTTCCTGCCCACTCTATCCTCAAAAGCACCTTTTTTCACTTTTGGCGCCCTCCGCAGCAAAAAAGACAAACGTCCAGCTTTTGCTGCCACAGCAAAGGTGCCAGCGGGGAAAAGTCATGCTGGTCCTCACTGCCTCCTGGAACCCCTTCAAATGCCCCACACAATTTGGCCCTCTCTGCTTTCCTGCTGAGTCTATGCTCAAAAGCACCTTTTTTCACATTTGGCACCCTCCGGAGCAAAAAAGACAAACGTCCAGCTTTTGCTGCCACAGCAAAGGTGCCAGCGGGGAAAAGTCATGCTGGTCCTCACTGCCTCCTGAAACCCTTTCAAATGCCCCACACAATTTGGCCCTCTCTGCTTTCCTGCTGAGTCTATGCTCAAAAGCACCTTTTTTCACTTTTGGCGCCCTCTGGAGCAAAAAAGACAAATGTCCAGCTTTTGCTGCCACAGCAAAGGTGCCAGCGGGGAAAAGTGATGCTGGTCCTCACTGCCTCCTGGAACCCCTTCAAATGCCCCACACAATTTGGCCCTCTCTGCTTTCCTGCCCACTCTATCCTCAAAAGCACCTTTTTTCACTTTTGGCGCCCTCCGCAGCAAAAAAGACAAACGTCCAGCTTTTGCTGCCACAGCAAAAGTGCCAGCGGGAAAAGTCATGCTGGTCCTCACTGCCTCCTGGAACCCCTTCAAATGCCCCACACAATTTGGCCCTCTCTGCTTTCCTGCCCACTCTATCCTCAAAAGCACCTTTTTTCACTTTTGGCGCCCTCCGCAGCAAAAAAGACAAACGTCCAGCTTTTGCTGCCACAGCAAAGGTGCCAGCGGGGAAAAGTCATGCTGGTCCTCACTGCCTCCTGGAACCCCTTCAAATGCCCCACACAATTTGGCCCTCTCTGCTTTCCTGCCCACTCTATCCTCAAAAGCACCTTTATTCACTTTTGGCGCCCTCCGCAGCAAAAAAGACAAACGTCCAGCTTTTGCTGCCACAGCAAAGTTGCCAGCGGGGAAAAGTCATGCTGGTCCTCACTGCCTCCTGGAACCCCTTCAAATGCCCCAAACAATTTGGCCCTCTCTGCTTTCCTGCCCACTCTATCCTCAAAAGCACCTTTTTTCACTTTTGGTGTCCTCCGCAGCAAAGAAGACAAACGTCCAGCTTTTGCTGCCACAGCAAAGGTGCCAGCGGGGAAAAGTGATGCTGGTCCTCACTGCCTCCTGGAACCCCTTCAAATGCCCCACACAATTTGGCCCTCTCTGCTTTCCTGCCCACTCTATCCTCAAAAGCACCTTTTTTCACTTTTGGCGCCCTCCGCAGCAAAAAAGACAAACGTCCAGCTTTTGCTGCCACAGCAAAGGTGCCAGCGGGAAAACTCATGCTGGTCCTCACTGCCTCCTGGAACCCCTTCAAATGCCCCACACAATTTGGCCCTCTCTGCTTTCATGCCGACTATATCCTCAAAAGCACCTTTTTTCACTTTTGGCGCCCTCTGGAGCAAAAAAGACAAACGTCCAGCTTTTGCTGCCACAGCAAAGGTGCCAGCTAGGAAAAGTGATGCTGGTCCTCACAGCGTCCTGGAACCCCTTCAAATGCCCCACACAATTTGGCCCTCTCTGCTTTCCTGCCCACTCTATCCTCAAAAGCACCTTTTTTCACTTTTGGCGCCCTCTGGAGCAAAAAAGACAAATGTCCAGCTTTTGCTGCCACAGCAAAGGTGCCAGCGGGGAAAAGTGATGCTGGTCCTCACTGCCTCCTGGAACCCCTTCAAATGCCCCACACAATTTGGCCCTCTCTGCTTTCCTGCCCACTCTATCCTCAAAAGCACCTTTTTTCACTTTTGGCGCCCTCCGCAGCAAAAAAGACAAACGTCCAGCTTTTGCTGCCACAGCAAAGGGGCCAGCGGGAAAAGTCATGCTGGTCCTCACTGCCTCCTGGAACCCCTTCAAATGCCCCACACAATTTGGCCCTCTCTGCTTTCCTGCCCACTCTATCCTCAAAAGCACCTTTATTCACTTTTGGCGCCCTCCGCAGCAAAAAAGACAAACGTCCAGCTTTTGCTGCCACAGCAAAGGTGCCAGCGGGGAAAAGTCATGCTGGTCCTCACTGCCTCCTGGAACCCCTTCAAATGCCCCAAACAATTTGGCCCTCTCTGCTTTCCTGCCGACTCTATCCTCAAAAGCACCTTTTTTCACTTTTGGTGTCCTCCGCAGCAAAGAAGACAAACGTCCAGCTTTTGCTGCCACAGCAAAGGTGCCAGCGGGGAAAAGTGATGCTGGTCCTCACTGCCTCCTGGAACCCCTTCAAATGCCCCACACAATTTGGCCCTCTCTGCTTTCCTGCTGAGTCTATCCTCAAAAGCACCTTTTTTCACTTTTGGCGCCCTCCGCAGCAAAAAAGACAAACGTCCAGCTTTTGCTGCCACAGCAAAGGTGCCAGCGGGGAAAAGTCATGCTGGTCCTCACTGCCTCCTGGAACCCCTTCAAATGCCCCACACAATTTGGCCCTCTCTGCTTTCCTGCCCACTCTATCCTCAAAAGCACCTTTATTCACTTTTGGTGTCCTCCGCAGCAAAGAAGACAAACGTCCAGCTTTTGCTGCCACAGCAAAGGTGCCAGCGGGGAAAAGTGATGCTGGTCCTCACTGCCTCCTGGAACCCCTTCAAATGCCCCACACAATTTGGCCCTCTCTGCTTTCCTGCCCACTCTATCCTCAAAAGCACCTTTTTTCACTTTTGGCGCCCTCCGCAGCAAAAAAGACAAACGTCCAGCTTTTGCTGCCACAGCAAAGGTGCCAGCGGGGAAAAGTCATGCTGGTCCTCACTGCCTCCTGGAACCCCTTCAAATGCCCCACACAATTTGGCCCTCTCTGCTTTCCTGCTGAGTCTATGCTCAAAAGCACCTTTTTTCACATTTGGCACCCTCCGGAGCAAAAAAGACAAACGTCCAGCTTTTGCTGCCACAGCAAAGGTGCCAGCGGGGAAAAGTCATGCTGGTCCTCACTGCCTCCTGAAACCCTTTCAAATGCCCCACACAATTTGGCCCTCTCTGCTTTTTTGCTGAGTCTATGCTCAAAAGCACCTTTTTTCACTTTTGGCACCCTCCGGAGCAAAAAAGACAAACGTCCAGCTTTTGCTGCCACAGCAAAGGTCCCAGCGAGGAAAAGTCGCGCTGGTCCTCACTGCCTCCTGGAAACCCTTCAAATGCCCCACACAATTTGGCCCTCTATGTTTTCCTGCCCACTCTATCCTCAAAAGCACCTTTTTTCACTTTTGGCGCCCTCCGCAGCAAAAAAGACAAACGTCCAGCTTTTGCTGCCACAGCAAAGGTGCCAGCGGGGAAAAGTCATGCTGGTCCTCACTGCCTCCTGGGACCCCTTCAAATGCCCCACACAATTTGGCCCTCTCTGCTTTCCTGCCCACTCTATCCTCAAAAGCACCTTTTTTCACTTTTGGCGCCCTCCGCAGCAAAAAAGACAAACGTCCAGCTTTTGCTGCCACAGCAAAGGTGCCAGCGGGGAAAAGTCATGCTGGTCCTCACTGCCTCCTGGAACCCCTTCAAATGCCCCACACAATTTGGCCCTCTCTGCTTTCCTGCCGACTATATCCTCAAAAGCACCTTTTTTCACTTTTGGCGCCCTCTGGAGCAAAAAAGACAAATGTCCAGCTTTTGCTGCCACAGCAAAGGTGCCAGCGGGGAAAAGTGATGCTGGTCCTCACTGCCTCCTGGAACCCCTTCAAATGCCCCACACAATTTGGCCCTCTCTGCTTTCCTGCCCACTCTATCCTCAAAAGCACCTTTTTTCACTTTTGGCGCCTTCCGGAGCAAAAAAGACAAACGTCCAGCTTTTGCTGCCACAGCAAAGGTGCCAGCGGGGAAATGTGATGCTGGTCCTCACTGCCTCCTGGAACCCCTTCAAATGCCCCACACAATTTGGCCCTCTCTGCTTTCCTGCCCACTCTATCCTCAAAAGCACCTTTTTTCACTTTTGGCGCCCTCCGCAGAAAAATGACAAACGTCCAGCTTTTGCTGCCACAGCAAAGGTGCCAGCGGGAAAACTCATGCTGGTCCTCACTGCCTCCTGGAACCCCTTCAAATGCCCCACACAATTTGGCCCTCTCTGCTTTCCTGCTGAGTCTATCCTCAAAAGCACCTTTTTTCACTTTTGGCGCCCTCCGCAGCAAAAAAGACAAACGTCCAGCTTTTGCTGCCACAGCAAAGGTGCCAGCGGGGAAAAGTCATGCTGGTCCTCACTGCCTCCTGGAACCCCTTCAAATGCCCCACACAATTTGGCCCTCTCTGCTTTCCTGCCCACTCTATCCTCAAAAGCACCTTTTTTCACTTTTGGTGTCCTCCGCAGCAAAGAAGACAAACGACCAGCTTTTGCTGCCACAGCAAAGGTGCCAGCGGGGAAAAGTCATGCTGGTCCTCACTGCCTCCTGGAACCCCTTCAAATGCCCCACACAATTTGGCCCTCTCTGCTTTCCTGCTGAGTCTATGCTCAAAAGCACCTTTTTTCACATTTGGCACCCTCCGGAGCAAAAAAGACAAACGTCCAGCTTTTGCTGCCACAGCAAAGGTGCCAGCGGGAAAACTCATGCTGGTCCTCACTGCCTCCTGGAACCCCTTCAAATGCCCCACACAATTTGGCCCTCTCTGCTTTCCTGCTGAGTCTATCCTCAAAAGCACCTTTTTTCACTTTTGGCGCCCTCCGCAGCAAAAAAGACAAACGTCCAGCTTTTGCTGCCACAGCAAAGGTGCCAGCGGGGAAAAGTCATGCTGGTCCTCACTGCCTCCTGGAACCCCTTCAAATGCCCCACACAATTTGGCCCTCTCTGCTTTCCTGCCGACTCTATCCTCAAAAGCACCTTTTTTCACTTTTGGTGTCCTCCGCAGCAAAGAAGACAAACGTCCAGCTTTTGCTGCCACAGCAAAGGTGCCAGCGGGGAAAAGTCATGCTGGTCCTCACTGCCTCCTGGAACCCCTTCAAATGCCCCACACAATTTGGCCCTCTCTGCTTTCCTGCCCACTCTATCCTCAAAAGCACCTTTTTTCACTTTTGGCGCCCTCCGCAGCAAAAAAGACAAACGTCCAGCTTTTGCTGCCACAGCAAAGGTGCCAGCGGGGAAAAGTCATGCTGGTCCTCACTGCCTCCTGGAACCCCTTCAAATGCCCCACACAATTTGGCCCTCTCTGCTTTCCTGCTGAGTCTATGCTCAAAAGCACCTTTTTTCACATTTGGCACCCTCCGGAGCAAAAAAGACAAACGTCCAGCTTTTGCTGCCACAGCAAAGGTGCCAGCGGGGAAAAGTCATGCTGGTCCTCACTGCCTCCTGAAACCCTTTCAAATGCCCCACACAATTTGGCCCTCTCTGCTTTCCTGCTGAGTCTATGCTCAAAAGCACCTTTTTTCACTTTTGGCACCCTCCGGAGCAAAAAAGACAAACGTCCAGCTTTTGCTGCCACAGCAAAGGTGCCAGCGAGGAAAAGTCGCGCTGGTCCTCACTGCCTCCTGGAACCCCTTCAAATGCCCCACACAATTTGGCCCTCTCTGCTTTCCTGCCGACTCTATCCTCAAAAGCACCTTTTTTCACTTTTGGCGCCCTCTGGAGCAAAAAAGACAAATGTCCAGCTTTTGCTGCCACAGCAAAGGTGCCAGCGGGGAAAAGTGATGCTGGTCCTCACTGCCTCCTGGAACCCCTTCAAATGCCCCACACAATTTGGCCCTCTCTGCTTTCCTGCCCACTCTATCCTCAAAAGCACCTTTTTTCACTTTTGGCGCCCTCCGCAGCAAAAAAGACAAACGTCCAGCTTTTGCTGCCACAGCAAAAGTGCCAGCGGGAAAAGTCATGCTGGTCCTCACTGCCTCCTGGAACCCCTTCAAATGCCCCACACAATTTGGCCCTCTCTGCTTTCCTGCCCACTCTATCCTCAAAAGCACCTTTTTTCACTTTTGGCGCCCTCCGCAGCAAAAAAGACAAACGTCCAGCTTTTGCTGCCACAGCAAAGGTGCCAGCGGGGAAAAGTCATGCTGGTCCTCACTGCCTCCTGGAACCCCTTCAAATGCCCCACACAATTTGGCCCTCTCTGCTTTCCTGCCCACTCTATCCTCAAAAGCACCTTTTTTCACTTTTGGCACCCTCCGCAGCAAAAAAGACAAACGTCCAGCTTTTGCTGCCACAGCAAAGGTGCCAGCGGGGAAAAGTCATGCTGGTCCTCACTGCCTCCTGGAACCCCTTCAAATGCCCCACACAATTTGGCCCTCTCTGCTTTCCTGCCGACTCTATCCTCAAAAGCACCTTTTTTCACTTTTGGTGTCCTCCGCAGCAAAGAAGACAAACGTCCAGCTTTTGCTGCCACAGCAAAGGTGCCAGCGGGGAAAAGTCATGCTGGTCCTCACTGCCTCCTGGAACCCCTTCAAATGCCCCACACAATTTGGCCCTCTCTGCTTTCCTGCCCACTCTATCCTCAAAAGCACCTTTTTTCACTTTTGGCGCCCTCCGCAGCAAAAAAGACAAACGTCCAGCTTTTGCTGCCACAGCAAAGGTGCCAGCGGGGAAAAGTGATGCTGGTCCTCACTGCCTCCTGGAACCCCTTCAAATGCCCCACACAATTTGGCCCTCTCTGCTTTCCTGCTGAGTCTATGCTCAAAAGCACCTTTTTTCACATTTGGCACCCTCCGGAGCAAAAAAGACAAACGTCCAGCTTTTGCTGCCACAGCAAAGGTGCCAGCGGGGAAAAGTCATGCTGGTCCTCACTGCCTCCTGAAACCCTTTCAAATGCCCCACACAATTTGGCCCTCTCTGCTTTCCTGCTGAGTCTATGCTCAAAAGCACCTTTTTTCACTTTTGGCACCCTCCGGAGCAAAAAAGACAAACGTCCAGCTTTTGCTGCCACAGCAAAGGTGCCAGCGAGGAAAAGTCGCGCTGGTCCTCACTGCCTCCTGGAACCCCTTCAAATGCCCCACACAATTTGGCCCTCTCTGCTTTCCTGCCGACTCTATCCTCAAAAGCACCTTTTTTCACTTTTGGCGCCCTCTGGAGCAAAAAAGACAAATGTCCAGCTTTTGCTGCCACAGCAAAGGTGCCAGCGGGGAAAAGTGATGCTGGTCCTCACTGCCTCCTGGAACCCCTTCAAATGCCCCACACAATTTGGCCCTCTCTGCTTTCCTGCCCACTCTATCCTCAAAAGCACCTTTTTTCACTTTTGGCGCCCTCCGCAGCAAAAAAGACAAACGTCCAGCTTTTGCTGCCACAGCAAAAGTTCCAGCGGGAAAAGTCATGCTGGTCCTCACTGCCTCCTGGAACCCCTTCAAATGCCCCACACAATTTGGCCCTCTCTGCTTTCCTGCCCACTCTATCCTCAAAAGCACCTTTTTTCACTTTTGGCGCCCTCCGCAGCAAAAAAGACAAACGTCCAGCTTTTGCTGCCACAGCAAAGGTGCCAGCGGGGAAAAGTCATGCTGGTCCTCACTGCCTCCTGGAACCCCTTCAAATGCCCCACACAATTTGGCCCTCTCTGCTTTCCTGCCCACTCTATCCTCAAAAGCACCTTTTTTCACTTTTGGCGCCCTCCGCAGCAAAAAAGACAAACGTCCAGCTTTTGCTGCCACAGCAAAGGTGCCAGCGGGGAAAAGTCATGCTGGTCCTCACTGCCTCCTGGAACCCCTTCAAATGCCCCAAACAATTTGGCCCTCTCTGCTTTCCTGCCCACTCTATCCTCAAAAGCACCTTTTTTCACTTTTGGTGTCCTCCGCAGCAAAGAAGACAAACGTCCAGCTTTTGCTGCCACAGCAAAGGTGCCAGCGGGGAAAAGTGATGCTGGTCCTCACTGCCTCCTGGAACCCCTTCAAATGCCCCACACAATTTGGCCCTCTCTGCTTTCCTGCCCACTCTATCCTCAAAAGCACCTTTTTTCACTTTTGGCGCCCTCCGCAGCAAAAAAGACAAACGTCCAGCTTTTGCTGCCACAGCAAAGGTGCCAGCGGGAAAACTCATGCTGGTCCTCACTGCCTCCTGGAACCCCTTCAAATGCCCCACACAATTTGGCCCTCTCTGCTTTCATGCCGACTATATCCTCAAAAGCACCTTTTTTCACTTTTGGCGCCCTCTGGAGCAAAAAAGACAAATGTCCAGCTTTTGCTGCCACAGCAAAGGTGCCAGCTAGGAAAAGTGATGCTGGTCCTCACAGCGTCCTGGAACCCCTTCAAATGCCCCACACAATTTGGCCCTCTCTGCTTTCCTGCCCACTCTATCCTCAAAAGCACCTTTTTTCACTTTTGGCGCCCTCTGGAGCAAAAAAGACAAATGTCCAGCTTTTGCTGCCACAGCAAAGGTGCCAGCGGGGAAAAGTGATGCTGGTCCTCACTGCCTCCTGGAACCCCTTCAAATGCCCCACACAATTTGGCCCTCTCTGCTTTCCTGCCCACTCTATCCTCAAAAGCACCTTTTTTCACTTTTGGCGCCCTCTGGAGCAAAAAAGACAAACGTCCAGCTTTTGCTGCCACAGCAAAGGGGCCAGCGGGAAAAGTCATGCTGGTCCTCACTGCCTCCTGGAACCCCTTCAAATGCCCCACACAATTTGGCCCTCTCTGCTTTCCTGCCCACTCTATCCTCAAAAGCACCTTTATTCACTTTTGGCGCCCTCCGCAGCAAAAAAGACAAACGTCCAGCTTTTGCTGCCACAGCAAAGGTGCCAGCGGGGAAAAGTCATGCTGGTCCTCACTGCCTCCTGGAACCCCTTCAAATGCCCCAAACAATTTGGCCCTCTCTGCTTTCCTGCCCACTCTATCCTCAAAAGCACCTTTTTTCACTTTTGGTGTCCTCCGCAGCAAAGAAGACAAACGTCCAGCTTTTGCTGCCACAGCAAAGGTGCCAGCGGGGAAAAGTGATGCTGGTCCTCACTGCCTCCTGGAACCCCTTCAAATGCCCCACACAATTTGGCCCTCTCTGCTTTCCTGCTGAGTCTATCCTCAAAAGCACCTTTTTTCACTTTTGGCGCCCTCCGCAGCAAAAAAGACAAACGTCCAGCTTTTGCTGCCACAGCAAAGGTGCCAGCGGGGAAAAGTCATGCTGGTCCTCACTGCCTCCTGGAACCCCTTCAAATGCCCCACACAATTTGGCCCTCTCTGCTTTCCTGCCGACTCTATCCTCAAAAGCACCTTTTTTCACTTTTGGTGTCCTCCGCAGCAAAGAAGACAAACGTCCAGCTTTTGCTGCCACAGCAAAGGTGCCAGCGGGGAAAAGTGATGCTGGTCCTCACTGCCTCCTGGAACCCCTTCAAATGCCCCATACAATTTGGCCCTCTCTGCTTTCCTGCCCACTCTATCCTCAAAAGCACCTTTTTTCACTTTTGGCGCCCTCCGCAGCAAAAAAGACAAACGTCCAGCTTTTGCTGCCACAGCAAAGGTGCCAGCGGGGAAAAGTCATGCTGGTCCTCACTGCCTCCTGGAACCCCTTCAAATGCCCCACACAATTTGGCCCTCTCTGCTTTCCTGCTGAGTCTATGCTCAAAAGCACCTTTTTTCACATTTGGCACCCTCCGGAGCAAAAAAGACAAACGTCCAGCTTTTGCTGCCACAGCAAAGGTGCCAGCGGGGAAAAGTCATGCTGGTCCTCACTGCCTCCTGAAACCCTTTCAAATGCCCCACACAATTTGGCCCTCTCTGCTTTTTTGCTGAGTCTATGCTCAAAAGCACCTTTTTTCACTTTTGGCACCCTCCGGAGCAAAAAAGACAAACGTCCAGCTTTTGCTGCCACAGCAAAGGTCCCAGCGAACAAAAGTCGCGCTGGTCCTCACTGCCTCCTGGAAACCCTTCAAATGCCCCACACAATTTGGCCCTCTATGTTTTCCTGCCCACTCTATCCTCAAAAGCACCTTTTTTCACTTTTGGCGCCCTCCGCAGCAAAAAAGACAAACGTCCAGCTTTTGCTGCCACAGCAAAGGTGCCAGCGGGGAAAAGTCATGCTGGTCCTCACTGCCTCCTGGGACCCCTTCAAATGCCCCAGACAATTTGGCCCTCTCTGCTTTCCTGCGCACGCTATCCTCAAAAGCACCTTTTTTCACTTTCGGCGCTGTTTGGAGCAAAAAAGACAAACGTCCAGCTTTTGCTGCCACAGCAAAGGTGCCAGCGGGGAAAAGTGATGCTGGTCCTCACTGCCTCCTGGAACCCCTTCAAATGCCCCAGACAATTTGGCCCTCTCTGCTTTCATGCCGACTATATCCTCAAAAGCACCTTTTTTCACTTTTGGCGCCCTCTGGAGCAAAAAAGACAAATGTCCAGCTTTTGCTGCCACAGCAAAGGTGCCAGCTAGGAAAAGTGATGCTGGTCCTCACAGCGTCCTGGAACCCCTTCAAATGCCCCACACAATTTGGCCCTCTCTGCTTTCCTGCCCACTCTATCCTCAAAAGCACCTTTTTTCACTTTTGGCACCCTCTGGAGCAAAAAAGACAAATGTCCAGCTTTTGCTGCCACAGCAAAGGTGCCAGCGGGGAAAAGTGATGCTGGTCCTCACTGCCTCCTGGAACCCCTTCAAATGCCCCACACAATTTGGCCCTCTCTGCTTTCCTGCCCACTCTATCCTCAAAAGCACCTTTTTTCACTTTTGGCGCCCTCCGCAGCAAAAAAGACAAACGTCCAGCTTTTGCTGCCACAGCAAAGGTGCCAGCGGGGAAAAGTCATGCTGGTCCTCACTGCCTCCTGGAACCCCTTCAAATGCCCCACACAATTTGGCCCTCTCTGCTTTCCTGCCCACTCTATCCTCAAAAGCACCTTTTTTCACTTTTGGTGTCCTCCGCAGCAAAGAAGACAAACGTCCAGCTTTTGCTGCCACAGCAAAGGTGCCAGTGGGGAAAAGTCATGCTGGTCCTCACTGCCTCCTGGAACCCCTTCAAATGCCCCACACAATTTGGCCCTCTCTGCTTTCCTGCCGACTCTATCCTCAAAAGCACCTTTTTTCACTTTTGGCGCCCTCCGCAGCAAAAAAGACAAACGTCCAGCTTTTGCTGCCACAGCAAAGGTGCCAGCGGGGAAAAGTGATGCTGGTCCTCACTGCCTCCTGGAACCCCTTCAAATGCCCCACACAATTTGGCCCTCTCTGCTTTCCTGCCGACTCTATCCTCAAAAGCACCTTTTTTCACTTTTGGTGTCCTCCGCAGCAAAGAAGACAAACGTCCAGCTTTTGCTGCCACAGCAAAGGTGCCAGCGGGGAAAAGTGATGCTGGTCCTCACTGCCTCCTGGAACCCCTTCAAATGCCCCATACAATTTGGCCCTCTCTGCTTTCCTGCCCACTCTATCCTCAAAAGCACCTTTTTTCACTTTTGGCGCCCTCCGCAGCAAAAAAGACAAACGTCCAGCTTTTGCTGCCACAGCAAAGGTGCCAGCGGGGAAAAGTCATGCTGGTCCTCACTGCCTCCTGGAACCCCTTCAAATGCCCCACACAATTTGGCCCTCTCTGCTTTCCTGCTGAGTCTATGCTCAAAAGCACCTTTTTTCACATTTGGCACCCTCCGGAGCAAAAAAGACAAACGTCCAGCTTTTGCTGCCACAGCAAAGGTGCCAGCGGGGAAAAGTCATGCTGGTCCTCACTGCCTCCTGAAACCCTTTCAAATGCCTCACACAATTTGGCCCTCTCTGCTTTTTTGCTGAGTCTATGCTCAAAAGCACCTTTTTTCACTTTTGGCACCCTCCGGAGCAAAAAAGACAAACGTCCAGCTTTTGCTGCCACAGCAAAGGTCCCAGCGAACAAAAGTCGCGCTGGTCCTCACTGCCTCCTGGAAACCCTTCAAATGCCCCACACAATTTGGCCCTCTATGTTTTCCTGCCCACTCTATCCTCAAAAGCACCTTTTTTCACTTTTGGCGCCCTCCGCAGCAAAAAAGACAAACGTCCAGCTTTTGCTGCCACAGCAAAGGTGCCAGCGGGGAAAAGTCATGCTGGTCCTCACTGCCTCCTGGGACCCCTTCAAATGCCCCAGACAATTTGGCCCTCTCTGCTTTCCTGCGCACGCTATCCTCAAAAGCACCTTTTTTCACTTTCGGCGCTGTTTGGAGCAAAAAAGACAAACGTCCAGCTTTTGCTGCCACAGCAAAGGTGCCAGCGGGGAAAAGTGATGCTGGTCCTCACTGCCTCCTGGAACCCCTTCAAATGCCCCAGACAATTTGGCCCTCTCTGCTTTCATGCCGACTATATCCTCAAAAGCACCTTTTTTCACTTTTGGCGCCCTCTGGAGCAAAAAAGACAAATGTCCAGCTTTTGCTGCCACAGCAAAGGTGCCAGCTAGGAAAAGTGATGCTGGTCCTCACAGCGTCCTGGAACCCCTTCAAATGCCCCACACAATTTGGCCCTCTCTGCTTTCCTGCCCACTCTATCCTCAAAAGCACCTTTTTTCACTTTTGGCACCCTCTGGAGCAAAAAAGACAAATGTCCAGCTTTTGCTGCCACAGCAAAGGTGCCAGCGGGGAAAAGTGATGCTGGTCCTCACTGCCTCCTGGAACCCCTTCAAATGCCCCACACAATTTGGCCCTCTCTGCTTTCCTGCCCACTCTATCCTCAAAAGCACCTTTTTTCACTTTTGGCGCCCTCCGCAGCAAAAAAGACAAACGTCCAGCTTTTGCTGCCACAGCAAAGGTGCCAGCGGGGAAAAGTCATGCTGGTCCTCACTGCCTCCTGGAACCCCTTCAAATGCCCCACACAATTTGGCCCTCTCTGCTTTCCTGCCCACTCTATCCTCAAAAGCACCTTTTTTCACTTTTGGTGTCCTCCGCAGCAAAGAAGACAAACGTCCAGCTTTTGCTGCCACAGCAAAGGTGCCAGTGGGGAAAAGTCATGCTGGTCCTCACTGCCTCCTGGAACCCCTTCAAATGCCCCACACAATTTGGCCCTCTCTGCTTTCCTGCCGACTCTATCCTCAAAAGCACCTTTTTTCACTTTTGGCGCCCTCCGCAGCAAAAAAGACAAACGTCCAGCTTTTGCTGCCACAGCAAAGGTGCCAGCGGGGAAAAGTGATGCTGGTCCTCACTGCCTCCTGGAACCCCTTCAAATGCCCCAGACAATTTGGCCCTCTCTGCTTTCATGCCGACTATATCCTCAAAAGCACCTTTTTTCACTTTTGGCGCCCTCTGGAGCAAAAAAGACAAATGTCCAGCTTTTGCTGCCACAGCAAAGGTGCCAGCTAGGAAAAGTGATGCTGGTCCTCACAGCGTCCTGGAACCCCTTCAAATGCCCCACACAATTTGGCCCTCTCTGCTTTCCTGCCCACTCTATCCTCAAAAGCACCTTTTTTCACTTTTGGCGCCCTCTGGAGCAAAAAAGACAAATGTCCAGCTTTTGCTGCCACAGCAAAGGTGCCAGCGGGGAAAAGTGATGCTGGTCCTCACTGCCTCCTGGAACCCCTTCAAATGCCCCACACAATTTGGCCCTCTCTGCTTTCCTGCCCACTCTATCCTCAAAAGCACCTTTTTTCACTTTTGGCGCCCTCCGCAGCAAAAAAGACAAACGTCCAGCTTTTGCTGCCACAGCAAAGGTGCCAGCGGGGAAAAGTCATGCTGGTCCTCACTGCCTCCTGGAACCCCTTCAAATGCCCCACACAATTTGGCCCTCTCTGCTTTCCTGCCGACTCTATCCTCAAAAGCACCTTTTTTCACTTTTGGTGTCCTCCGCAGCAAAGAAGACAAACGTCCAGCTTTTGCTGCCACAGCAAAGGTGCCAGCGGGGAAAAGTGATGCTGGTCCTCACTGCCTCCTGGAACCCCTTCAAATGCCCCATACAATTTGGCCCTCTCTGCTTTCCTGCCCACTCTATCCTCAAAAGCACCTTTTTTCACTTTTGGCGCCCTCCGCAGCAAAAAAGACAAACGTCCAGCTTTTGCTGCCACAGCAAAGGTGCCAGCGGGGAAAAGTCATGCTGGTCCTCACTGCCTCCTGGAACCCCTTCAAATGCCCCACACAATTTGGCCCTCTCTGCTTTCCTGCTGAGTCTATGCTCAAAAGCACCTTTTTTCACATTTGGCACCCTCCGGAGCAAAAAAGACAAACGTCCAGCTTTTGCTGCCACAGCAAAGGTGCCAGCGGGGAAAAGTCATGCTGGTCCTCACTGCCTCCTGAAACCCTTTCAAATGCCCCACACAATTTGGCCCTCTCTGCTTTTTTGCTGAGTCTATGCTCAAAAGCACCTTTTTTCACTTTTGGCACCCTCCGCAGCAAAAAAGACAAACGTCCAGCTTTTGCTGCCACAGCAAAGGTCCCAGCGAACAAAAGTCGCGCTGGTCCTCACTGCCTCCTGGAAACCCTTCAAATGCCCCACACAATTTGGCCCTCTATGTTTTCCTGCCCACTCTATCCTCAAAAGCACCTTTTTTCACTTTTGGCGCCCTCCGCAGCAAAAAAGACAAACGTCCAGCTTTTGCTGCCACAGCAAAGGTGCCAGCGGGGAAAAGTCATGCTGGTCCTCACTGCCTCCTGGGACCCCTTCAAATGCCCCAGACAATTTGGCCCTCTCTGCTTTCCTGCGCACGCTATCCTCAAAAGCACCTTTTTTCACTTTCGGCGCTGTTTGGAGCAAAAAAGACAAACGTCCAGCTTTTGCTGCCACAGCAAAGGTGCCAGCGGGGAAAAGTGATGCTGGTCCTCACTGCCTCCTGGAACCCCTTCAAATGCCCCAGACAATTTGGCCCTCTCTGCTTTCATGCCGACTATATCCTCAAAAGCACCTTTTTTCACTTTTGGCGCCCTCTGGAGCAAAAAAGACAAATGTCCAGCTTTTGCTGCCACAGCAAAGGTGCCAGCTAGGAAAAGTGATGCTGGTCCTCACAGCGTCCTGGAACCCCTTCAAATGCCCCACACAATTTGGCCCTCTCTGCTTTCCTGCCCACTCTATCCTCAAAAGCACCTTTTTTCACTTTTGGCACCCTCTGGAGCAAAAAAGACAAATGTCCAGCTTTTGCTGCCACAGCAAAGGTGCCAGCGGGGAAAAGTGATGCTGGTCCTCACTGCCTCCTGGAACCCCTTCAAATGCCCCACACAATTTGGCCCTCTCTGCTTTCCTGCCCACTCTATCCTCAAAAGCACCTTTTTTCACTTTTGGCGCCCTCCGCAGCAAAAAAGACAAACGTCCAGCTTTTGCTGCCACAGCAAAGGTGCCAGCGGGGAAAAGTCATGCTGGTCCTCACTGCCTCCTGGAACCCCTTCAAATGCCCCACACAATTTGGCCCTCTCTGCTTTCCTGCCCACTCTATCCTCAAAAGCACCTTTTTTCACTTTTGGTGTCCTCCGCAGCAAAGAAGACAAACGTCCAGCTTTTGCTGCCACAGCAAAGGTGCCAGTGGGGAAAAGTCATGCTGGTCCTCACTGCCTCCTGGAACCCCTTCAAATGCCCCACACAATTTGGCCCTCTCTGCTTTCCTGCCGACTCTATCCTCAAAAGCACCTTTTTTCACTTTTGGCGCCCTCCGCAGCAAAAAAGACAAACGTCCAGCTTTTGCTGCCACAGCAAAGGTGCCAGCGGGGAAAAGTGATGCTGGTCCTCACTGCCTCCTGGAACCCCTTCAAATGCCCCACACAATTTGGCCCTCTCTGCTTTCCTGCCGACTCTATCCTCAAAAGCACCTTTTTTCACTTTTGGTGTCCTCCGCAGCAAAGAAGACAAACGTCCAGCTTTTGCTGCCACAGCAAAGGTGCCAGCGGGGAAAAGTGATGCTGGTCCTCACTGCCTCCTGGAACCCCTTCAAATGCCCCATACAATTTGGCCCTCTCTGCTTTCCTGCCCACTCTATCCTCAAAAGCACCTTTTTTCACTTTTGGCGCCCTCCGCAGCAAAAAAGACAAACGTCCAGCTTTTGCTGCCACAGCAAAGGTGCCAGCGGGGAAAAGTCATGCTGGTCCTCACTGCCTCCTGGAACCCCTTCAAATGCCCCACACAATTTGGCCCTCTCTGCTTTCCTGCTGAGTCTATGCTCAAAAGCACCTTTTTTCACATTTGGCACCCTCCGGAGCAAAAAAGACAAACGTCCAGCTTTTGCTGCCACAGCAAAGGTGCCAGCGGGGAAAAGTCATGCTGGTCCTCACTGCCTCCTGAAACCCTTTGCAAATGCCTCACACAATTTGGCCCTCTCTGCTTTTTTGCTGAGTCTATGCTCAAAAGCACCTTTTTTCACTTTTGGCACCCTCCGGAGCAAAAAAGACAAACGTCCAGCTTTTGCTGCCACAGCAAAGGTCCCAGCGAACAAAAGTCGCGCTGGTCCTCACTGCCTCCTGGAAACCCTTCAAATGCCCCACACAATTTGGCCCTCTATGTTTTCCTGCCCACTCTATCCTCAAAAGCACCTTTTTTCACTTTTGGCGCCCTCCGCAGCAAAAAAGACAAACGTCCAGCTTTTGCTGCCACAGCAAAGGTGCCAGCGGGGAAAAGTCATGCTGGTCCTCACTGCCTCCTGGGACCCCTTCAAATGCCCCAGACAATTTGGCCCTCTCTGCTTTCCTGCGCACGCTATCCTCAAAAGCACCTTTTTTCACTTTCGGCGCTGTTTGGAGCAAAAAAGACAAACGTCCAGCTTTTGCTGCCACAGCAAAGGTGCCAGCGGGGAAAAGTGATGCTGGTCCTCACTGCCTCCTGGAACCCCTTCAAATGCCCCAGACAATTTGGCCCTCTCTGCTTTCATGCCGACTATATCCTCAAAAGCACCTTTTTTCACTTTTGGCGCCCTCTGGAGCAAAAAAGACAAATGTCCAGCTTTTGCTGCCACAGCAAAGGTGCCAGCTAGGAAAAGTGATGCTGGTCCTCACAGCGTCCTGGAACCCCTTCAAATGCCCCACACAATTTGGCCCTCTCTGCTTTCCTGCCCACTCTATCCTCAAAAGCACCTTTTTTCACTTTTGGCACCCTCTGGAGCAAAAAAGACAAACGTCCAGCTTTTGCTGCCACAGCAAAGGTGCCAGCGGGGAAAAGTGATGCTGGTCCTCACTGCCTCCTGGAACCCCTTCAAATGCCCCACACAATTTGGCCCTCTCTGCTTTCCTGCCCACTCTATCCTCAAAAGCACCTTTTTTCACTTTTGGCGCCCTCCGCAGCAAAAAAGACAAACGTCCAGCTTTTGCTGCCACAGCAAAGGTGCCAGCGGGGAAAAGTCATGCTGGTCCTCACTGCCTCCTGGAACCCCTTCAAATGCCCCACACAATTTGGCCCTCTCTGCTTTCCTGCCCACTCTATCCTCAAAAGCACCTTTTTTCACTTTTGGCGCCCTCCGCAGCAAAGAAGACAAACGTCCAGCTTTTGCTGCCACAGCAAAGGTGCCAGCGGGGAAAAGTGATGCTGGTCCTCACTGCCTCCTGGAACCCCTTCAAATGCCCCACACAATTTGGCCCTCTCTGCTTTCATGCCGACTATATCCTCAAAAGCACCTTTTTTCACTTTTGGCGCCCTCTGGAGCAAAAAAGACAAATGTCCAGCTTTTGCTGCCACAGCAAAGGTGCCAGCTAGGAAAAGTGATGCTGGTCCTCACAGCGTCCTGGAACCCCTTCAAATGCCCCACACAATTTGGCCCTCTCTGCTTTCCTGCCCACTCTATCCTCAAAAGCACCTTTTTTCACTTTTGGCGCCCTCTGGAGCAAAAAAGACAAATGTCCAGCTTTTGCTGCCACAGCAAAGGTGCCAGCGGGGAAAAGTGATGCTGGTCCTCACTGCCTCCTGGAACCCCTTCAAATGCCCCACACAATTTGGCCCTCTCTGCTTTCCTGCCCACTCTATCCTCAAAAGCACCTTTTTTCACTTTTGGCGCCCTCCGCAGCAAAAAAGACAAACGTCCAGCTTTTGCTGCCACAGCAAAGGTGCCAGCGGGGAAAAGTCATGCTGGTCCTCACTGCCTCCTGGAACCCCTTCAAATGCCCCACACAATTTGGCCCTCTCTGCTTTCCTGCCCACTCTATCCTCAAAAGCACCTTTTTTCACTTTTGGCGCCCTCCGCAGCAAAAAAGACAAACGTCCAGCTTTTGCTGCCACAGCAAAGGTGCCAGCGGGGAAAAGTCATGCTGGTCCTCACTGCCTCCTGGAACCCCTTCAAATGCCCCACACAATTTGGCCCTCTCTGCTTTCCTGCCGACTCTATCCTCAAAAGCACCTTTTTTCACTTTTGGTGTCCTCCGCAGCAAAGAAGACAAACGTCCAGCTTTTGCTGCCACAGCAAAGGTGCCAGTGGGGAAAAGTCATGCTGGTCCTCACTGCCTCCTGGAACCCCTTCAAATGCCCCACACAATTTGGCCCTCTCTGCTTTCCTGCCCACTCTATCCTCAAAAGCACCTTTTTTCACTTTTGGCGCCCTCCGCAGCAAAAAAGACAAACGTCCAGCTTTTGCTGCCACAGCAAAGGTGCCAGCGGGGAAAAGTCATGCTGGTCCTCACTGCCTCCTGGGACCCCTTCAAATGCCCCACACAATTTGGCCCTCTCTGCTTTCCTGCGCACGCTATCCTCAAAAGCACCTTTTTTCACTTTCGGCGCTGTTTGGAGCAAAAAAGACAAACGTCCAGCCTTTGCTGCCACAGCAAAGGTGCCAGCGGGGAAAAGTGATGCTGGTCCTCACTGCCTCCTGGAACCCCTTCAAATGCCCCAGACAATTTGGCCCTCTCTGCTTTCATGCCGACTATATCCTCAAAAGCACCTTTTTTCACTTTTGGCGCCCTCTGGAGCAAAAAAGACAAATGTCCAGCTTTTGCTGCCACAGCAAAGGTGCCAGCTAGGAAAAGTGATGCTGGTCCTCACAGCGTCCTGGAACCCCTTCAAATGCCCCACACAATTTGGCCCTCTCTGCTTTCCTGCCCACTCTATCCTCAAAAGCACCTTTTTTCACTTTTGGCACCCTCTGGAGCAAAAAAGACAAATGTGCAGCTTTTGCTGCCACAGCAAAGGTGCCAGCGGGGAAAAGTGATGCTGGTCCTCACTGCCTCCTGGAACCCCTTCAAATGCCCCACACAATTTGGCCCTCTCTGCTTTCCTGCCCACTCTATCCTCAAAAGCACCTTTTTTCACTTTTGGCGCCCTCCGCAGCAAAAAAGACAAACGTCCAGCTTTTGCTGCCACAGCAAAGGTGCCAGCGGGGAAAAGTCATGCTGGTCCTCACTGCCTCCTGGAACCCCTTCAAATGCCCCACACAATTTGGCCCTCTCTGCTTTCCTGCCGACTCTATCCTCAAAAGCACCTTTTTTCACTTTTGGTGTCCTCCGCAGCAAAGAAGACAAACGTCCAGCTTTTGCTGCCACAGCAAAGGTGCCAGTGGGGAAAAGTGATGCTGGTCCTCACTGCCTCCTGGAACCCCTTCAAATGCCCCACACAATTTGGCCCTCTCTGCTTTCCTGCCGACTCTATCCTCAAAAGCACCTTTTTTCACTTTTGGCGCCCTCCGCAGCAAAAAAGACAAACGTCCAGCTTTTGCTGCCACAGCAAAGGTGCCAGCGGGGAAAAGTCATGCTGGTCCTCACTGCCTCCTGGAAACCCTTCAAATGCCCCACACAATTTGGCCCTCTATGTTTTCCTGCCCACTCTATCCTCAAAAGCACCTTTTTTCACTTTTGGCGCCCTCCGGAGCAAAAAAGACAAACGTCCAGCTTTTGCTGCCACAGCAAAGGTGCCAGCGGGGAAAAGTCATGCTGGTCCTCACTGCCTCCTGGGACCCCTTCAAATGCCCCACACAATTTGGCCCTCTCGGCTTTCCTGCCCACTCTATCCTCAAAAGCACCTTTTTTCACTTTTGGCGCCCTCCGCAGCAAAAAAGACAAACGTCCAGCTTTTGCTGCCACAGCAAAGGTGCCAGCGGTGAAAAGTCATGCTGGTCCTCACTGCCTCCTGGGACCCCTTCAAATGCCCCACACAATTTGGCCCTCTCAGCTTTCCTGCCGACTCTATCCTCAAAAGCACTTTTTCTCACTTTTGGCGCCTTCCGGAGCAGAAAAGACAAACGTCCAGCTTTTGCTGCCACAGCAAAGGTGCCAGCGGGGAAAAGTGATGCTGGTCCTCACTGCCTCCTGGAACCCCTTCAAATGCCCCAGACAATTTGGCCCTCTCTGCTTTCCTGCGCACGCTATCCTCAAAAGCACCTTTTTTCACTTTTGGCGCCCTCCGCAGCAAAAAAGACAAACGTCCAGCTTTTGCTGCCACAGCAAAGGTGCCAGCGGGGAAAAGTGATGCTGGTCCTCACTGCCTCCTGGAACCCCTTCAAATGCCCCAGACAATTTGGCCCTCTCTGCTTTCATGCCGACTATATCCTCAAAAGCACCTTTTTTCACTTTTGGCGCCCTCTGGAGCAAAAAAGACAAATGTCCAGCTTTTGCTGCCACAGCAAAGGTGCCAGCTAGGAAAAGTGATGCTGGTCCTCACAGCGTCCTGGAACCCCTTCAAATGCCCCACACAATTTGGCCCTCTCTGCTTTCCTGCCCACTCTATCCTCAAAAGCACCTTTTTTCACTTTTGGCGCCCTCTGGAGCAAAAAAGACAAATGTCCAGCTTTTGCTGCCACAGCAAAGGTGCAGCGGGGAAAAGTGATGCTGGTCCTCACTGCCTCCTGGAACCCCTTCAAATGCCCCACACAATTTGGCCCTCTCTGCTTTCCTGCCCACTCTATCCTCAAAAGCACCTTTTTTCACTTTTGGCGCCCTCCGCAGCAAAAAAGACAAACGTCCAGCTTTTGCTGCCACAGCAAAAGTGCCAGCGGGAAAAGTGATGCTGGTCCTCACTGCCTCCTGGAACCCCTTCAAATGCCCCACACAATTTGGCCCTCTCTGCTTTCCTGCCCACTCTATCCTCAAAAGCACCTTTTTTCACTTTTGGTGTCCTCCGCAGCAAAGAAGACAAACGTCCAGCTTTTGCTGCCACAGCAAAGGTGCCAGCGGGGAAAAGTGATGCTGGTCCTCACTGCCTCCTGGAACCCCTTCAAATGCCCCACACAATTTGGCCCTCTCTGCTTTCCTGCCCACTCTATCCTCAAAAGCACCTTTTTTCACTTTTGGCGCCCTCCGCAGCAAAAAAGACAAACGTCCAGCTTTTGCTGCCACAGCAAAGGTGCCAGCGGGGAAAAGTCATGCTGGTCCTCACTGCCTCCTGGGACCCCTTCAAATGCCCCACACAATTTGGCCCTCTCGGCTTTCCTGCCCACTCTATCCTCAAAAGCACCTTTTTTCACTTTTGGCGCCTTCCGGAGCAGAAAAGACAAACGTCCAGCTTTTGCTGCCACAGCAAAGGTGCCAGCGGGGAAAAGTGATGCTGGTCCTCACTGCCTCCTGGAACCCCTTCAAATGCCCCAGACAATTTGGCCCTCTCTGCTTTCCTGCGCACGCTATCCTCAAAAGCACCTTTTTTCACTTTCGGCGCTGTTTGGAGCAAAAAAGACAAACGTCCAGCTTTTGCTGCCACAGCAAAGGTGCCAGCGGGGAAAAGTGATGCTGGTCCTCACTGCCTCCTGGAACCCCTTCAAATGCCCCACACAATTTGGCCCTCTCTGCTTTCATGCCGACTATATCCTCAAAAGCACCTTTTTTCACTTTTGGCGCCCTCCGCAGCAAAAAAGACAAATGTCCAGCTTTTGCTGCCACAGCAAAGGTGCCAGCTAGGAAAAGTGATGCTGGTCCTCACAGCGTCCTGGAACCCCTTCAAATGCCCCACACAATTTGGCCCTCTCTGCTTTCCTGCCCACTCTATCCTCAAAAGCACCTTTTTTCACTTTTGGCGCCCTCTGGAGCAAAAAAGACAAATGTCCAGCTTTTGCTGCCACAGCAAAGGTGCCAGCGGGGAAAAGTGATGCTGGTCCTCACTGCCTCCTGGAACCCCTTCAAATGCCCCACACAATTTGGCCCTCTCTGCTTTCCTGCCCACTCTATCCTCAAAAGCACCTTTTTTCACTTTTGGCGCCCTCCGCAGCAAAAAAGACAAACGTCCAGCTTTTGCTGCCACAGCAAAAGTGCCAGCGGGAAAAGTCATGCTGGTCCTCACTGCCTCCTGGAACCCCTTCAAATGCCCCACACAATTTGGCCCTCTCTGCTTTCCTGCCCACTCTATCCTCAAAAGCACCTTTTTTCACTTTTGGCGCCCTCTGGAGCAAAAAAGACAAATGTCCAGCTTTTGCTGCCACAGCAAAGGTGCCAGCGGGGAAAAGTGATGCTGGTCCTCACTGCCTCCTGGAACCCCTTCAAATGCCCCACACAATTTGGCCCTCTCTGCTTTCCTGCCCACTCTATCCTCAAAAGCACCTTTTTTCACTTTTGGCGCCCTCCGCAGCAAAAAAGACAAACGTCCAGCTTTTGCTGCCACAGCAAAGGTGCCAGCGGGGAAAAGTCATGCTGGTCCTAAATGCCTCCTGGAACCCCTTCAAATGCCCCACACAATTTGGCCCTCTCTGCTTTCCTGCCCACTCTATCCTCAAAAGCACCTCTATTCACTTTTGGCGCCCTCCGCAGCAAAAAAGACAAACGTCCAGCTTTTGCTGCCACAGCAAAGGTGCCAGCGGGGAAAAGTCATGCTGGTCCTCACTGCCTCCTGGAACCCCTTCAAATGCCCCAAACAATTTGGCCCTCTCTGCTTTCCTGCCCACTCTATCCTCAAAAGCACCTTTTTTCACTTTTGGTGTCCTCCGCAGCAAAGAAGACAAACGTCCAGCTTTTGCTGCCACAGCAAAGGTGCCAGCGGGGAAAAGTCATGCTGGTCCTCACTGCCTCCTGGAACCCCTTCAAATGCCCCACACAATTTGGCCCTCTCTGCTTTCCTGCCGACTCTATCCTCAAAAGCACCTTTTTTCACTTTTGGCGCCCTCTGGAGCAAAAAAGACAAACGTCCAGCTTTTGCTGCCACAGCAAAGGTGCCAGCGGGAAAGTGATGCTGGTCCTCACTGCCTCCTGGAACCCCTTCAAATGCCCCACACAATTTGGCCCTTTCTGCTTTCCTGCCGACTATATCCTCAAAAGCACCTTTTTTCACTTTTGGCGCCCTCTGGAGCAAAAAAGACAAATGTCCAGCTTTTGCTGCCACAGCAAAGGTGCCAGCTAGGAAAAGTGATGCTGGTCCTCACAGCGTCCTGGAACCCCTTCAAATGCCCCACACAATTTGGCCCCTCTCTGCTTTCCTGCCCACTCTATCCTCAAAAGCACCTTTTTTCACTTTGGCGCCCTCCGCAGCAAAAAGACAAACGTCCAGCTTTTGCTGCCACAGCAAAGGTGCCAGCGGGGAAAAGTCATGCTGGTCCTCACTGCCTCCTGGAACCCCTTCAAATGCCCCACACAATTTGGCCCTCTCTGCTTTCCTGCTAAGTCTATGCTCAAAAGCACCTTTTTTCACATTTGGCGCCCTCCGCAGCAAAAAAAACAAACGTCCAGCTTTTGCTGCCACAGCAAAGGTGCCAGCGGGGAAATGTGATGCTGGTCCTCACTGCCTCCTGGAAACCCTTCAAATTGCCCCACACAATTTGGCCCTCTATGTTTTCCTGCCCACTCTATCCTCAAAAGCACCTTTTTTCACTTTTGGTGCCCTCCGGAGCAAAAAAGACAAACGTCCAGCTTTTGCTGCCACAGCAAAGGTGCCAGCGGGAAAAGTCATGCTGGTCTCACTGCCTCCTGGGACCCCTTCAAATGCCCCACACAATTTGGCCCTCTCTGCTTTCCTGCCGACTCTATCCCTCAAAAGCACCTTTTCTCACTTTTGGCGCCCTCCGGAGCAGAAAAGACAAACGTCCAGCTTTTGCTGCCACAGCAAAGGTGCCAGCAGGGAAAAGTCATGCTGGTCCTCACTGCCTCCTGGAACCCCTTCAAATGCCCCACACAATTTGGCCCTCTCTGCTTTCCTGCCGACTCTATCCTCAAAAGCACCTTTTTTCACTTTTGGCGCCCTCCGCAGCAAAAAAGACAAACGTCCAGCTTTTGCTGCCACAGCAAAGGTGCCAGCGGGGAAAAGTCATGCTGGTCCTCACTGCCTCCTGGAACCCCTTCAAATGCCCCACACAATTAGGCCCTCTCTGCTTTCCTGCTGAGTCTATGCTCAAAAGCACCTTTTTTCACATTTGGCACCCTCCGCAGCAAAAAAGACAAACGTCCAGCTTTTGCTGCCACAGCAAAGGTGCCAGCGGGGAAAAGTCATGCTGGTCCTCACTGCCTCCTGAAACCCTTTCAAATGCCCCACACAATTTGGCCCTCTCTGCTTTCCTGCTGAGTCTATGCTCAAAAGCACCTTTTTTTTACTTTTGGTGTCCTCCGCAGCAAAGAAGACAAACGTCCAGCTTTTGCTGCCACAGCAAAGGTGCCAGCGGGAAAAGTGATGCTGGTCTCACTGCCTCCTGGAACCCCTTCAAATGCCCCCACACAATTTGGCCCTCTCTGCTTTCCTTCCCACTCTATACTCAGAAGCACCTTTTTTCACTTTTGGTGCCCTCCGGAGCAAAAAAGACAAACGTCCAGCTTTTGCTGCCACAGCAAAGGTGCCAGCGGGGGAAAAGTCATGCTGGTCCTCACTGCCTCCTGGAACCCCTTCAAATGCCCCAAACAATTTGGCCCTCTCTGCTTTCCTGCCGACTCTATCCTCAAAAGCACCTTTTTTCACTTTTGGTGTCCTCCGCAGCAAAATGACAAACGTCCAGCTTTTGCTGCCACAGCAAAGGTGCCAGCGGGGAAAAGTGATGCTGGTCCTCACTGCCTCCTGGAACCCCTTCAAATGCCCCACACAATTTGGCCTTCTCTGCTTTCATGCCGATTATATCCTCAAAAGCACCTTTTTTCACTTTTGGCGCCCTCTGGAGCAAAAAAGACAAATGTCCAGCTTTTGCTGCCACAGCAAAGGTGGCCAGCTAGGAAAGTGATGCTGGTCCTCACAGCGTCTTGGAACCCCTTCAAATGCCCCACACAATTTGGCCCTCTCGGCTTTCCTGCCCACTCTATCCTCAAAAGCACCTTTTTCACTTTGGCGCCCTCCGCAGCAAAAAAGACAAACGTCCAGCTTTTGCTGCCACAGCAAAGGTGCCAGCGGTGAAAAGTCATGCTGGTCCTCACTGCCTCCTGGGACCCCTTCAAATGCCCCACACAATTTGGCCCTCTCAGCTTTCCTGCCGACTCTATCCTCAAAAGCACCTTTTCTCACTTTTGGCGCCTTCCGGAGCAGAAAAGACAAACGTCCAGCTTTTGCTGCCACAGCAAAGGTGCCAGCGGGGAAAGTGATGCTGGTCCTCACTGCCTCCTGGAACCCCTTCAAATGCCCCAGACAATTTGGCCCTCTCTGCTTTCCTGCGCACGCTATCCTCAAAAGCACCTTTTTTCCACTTTTTGGCGCCCTCCGCAGCAAAAAAAGACAAACGTCCAGCTTTTGCTGCCACAGCAAAGGTGCCAGCGGGGAAAAGTGATGCTGGTCCTCACTGCCTCCTGGAACCCCTTCAAATGCCCCACACAATTTGGCCCTCTCTGCTTTCATGCCGACTATATCCTCAAAAGCACCTTTTTTCACTTTTGGCGCCCTCTGGAGCAAAAAAGACAAATGTCCAGCTTTTGCTGCCACAGCAAAGGTGCCAGCTAGGAAAAGTGATGCTGGTCCTCACAGCGTCCTGGAACCCCTTCAAATGCCCCACACAATTTGGCCCTCTCTGCTTTCCTGCCCACTCTATCCTCAAAAGCACCTTTTTTCACTTTTGGCGCCCTCTGGAGCAAAAAAGACAAATGTCCAGCTTTTGCTGCCACAGCAAAGGTGCCAGCGGGGAAAAGTGATGCTGGTCCTCACTGCCTCCTGGAACCCCTTCAAATGCCCCACACAATTTGGCCCTCTCTGCTTTCCTGCCCACTCTATCCTCAAAAGCACCTTTTTTCACTTTTGGCGCCCTCCGCAGCAAAAAAGACAAACGTCCAGCTTTTGCTGCCACAGCAAAAGTGCCAGCGGGAAAAGTCATGCTGGTCCTCACTGCCTCCTGGAACCCCTTCAAATGCCCCACACAATTTGGCCCTCTCTGCTTTCCTGCCCACTCTATCCTCAAAAGCACCTTTTTTCACTTTTGGTGTCCTCCGCAGCAAAGAAGACAAACGTCCAGCTTTTGCTGCCACAGCAAAGGTGCCAGCGGGGAAAAGTGATGCTGGTCCTCACTGCCTCCTGGAACCCCTTCAAATGCCCCACACAATTTGGCCCTCTCTGCTTTCCTGCCCACTCTATCCTCAAAAGCACCTTTTTTCACTTTTGGCGCCCTCCGCAGCAAAAAGACAAACGTCCAGCTTTTGCTGCCACAGCAAAGGTGCCAGCGGGGAAAAGTCATGCTGGTCCTCACTGCCTCCTGGGACCCCTTCAAATGCCCCACACAATTTGGCCCTCTCGGCTTTCCTGCCCACTCTATCCTCAAAAGCACGTTTTTTCACTTTTGGCGCCTTCCGGAGTAGAAAAGACAAACGTCCAGCTTTTGCTGCCACAGCAAAGGTGCCAGCGGGAAAAGTGATGCTGGTCCTCACTGCCTCCTGGAACCCCTTCAAATGCCCCAGACAATTTGGCCCTCTCTGCTTTCCTGCGCACGCTATCCTCAAAAGCACCTTTTTTCACTTTCGGCGCTGTTTGGAGCAAAAAAGACAAACGTCCAGCTTTTGCTGCCACAGCAAAGGTGCCAGCGGGGAAAAGTCATGCTGGTCCTCACTGCCTCCTGGAACCCCTTCAAATGCCCCAGACAATTTGGCCCTCTCTGCTTTCATGCCGACTATATCCTCAAAAGCACCTTTTTTCACTTTTGGCGCCCTCCGCAGCAAAAAAGACAAATGTCCAGCTTTTGCTGCCACAGCAAAGGTGCCAGCTAGGAAAAGTGATGCTGGTCCTCACAGCGTCCTGGAACCCCTTCAAATGCCCCACACAATTTGGCCCTCTCTGCTTTCCTGCCCACTCTATCCTCAAAAGCACCTTTTTTCACTTTTGGCGGCCCTCTGGAGCAAAAAAGACAAATGTCCAGCTTTTGCTGCCACAGCAAAGGTGCCAGCGGGGAAAAGTGATGCTGGTCCTCACTGCCTCCTGGAACCCCTTCAAATGCCCCACACAATTTGGCCCTCTCTGCTTTCCTGCCCACTCTATCCTCAAAAGCACCTTTTTTTCACTTTGGGCGCCCTCCGCAGCAAAAAAGACAAACGTCCAGCTTTTGCTGCCACAGCAAAAGTGCCAGCGGGAAAAGTCATGCTGGTCCTCACTGCCTCCTGGAACCCCTTCAAATGCCCCACACAATTTGGCCCTCTCTGCTTTCCTGCCCACTCTATCCTCAAAAGCACCTTTTTTCACTTTTGGCGCCCTCTGGAGCAAAAAAGACAAATGTCCAGCTTTTGCTGCCACAGCAAAGGTGCCAGCGGGGAAAAGTGATGCTGGTCCTCACTGCCTCCTGGAACCCCTTCAAATGCCCCACACAATTTGGCCCTCTCTGCTTTCCTGCCCACTCTATCCTCAAAAGCACCTTTTTTCACTTTTGGCGCCCTCCGCAGCAAAAAAAGACAAACGTCCAGCTTTTGCTGCCACAGCAAAGGTGCCAGCGGGGAAAAGTCATGCTGGTCCTAAATGGCCTCCTGGAACCCCTTCAAATGCCCCACACAATTTGGCCCTCTCTGCTTTCCTGCCCACTCTATCCTCAAAAGCACCTCTATTCACTTTTGGCGCCCTCCGCAGCAAAAAAGACAAACGTCCAGCTTTTGCTGCCACAGCAAAGGTGCCAGCGGGGAAAAGTCATGCTGGTCCTCACTGCCTCCTGGAACCCCTTCAAATGCCCCACACAATTTGGCCCTCTCTGCTTTCCTGCCGACTCTATCCTCAAAAGCACCTTTTTTCACTTTTTGTGTCCTCCGCAGCAAAGAAGACAAACGTCCAGCTTTTGCTGCCACAGCAAAGGTGCCAGCGGGGAAAAGTCATGCTGGTCCTCACTGCCTCCTGGAACCCCTTCAAATGCCCCACACAATTTGGCCCTCTCTGCTTTCCTGCCGACTCTATCCTCAAAAGCACCTTTTTTCACTTTTGGCGCCCTCTGGAGCAAAAAAGACAAACGTCCAGCTTTTGCTGCCACAGCAAAGGTGCCAGCGGGAAAAGTGATGCTGGTCCTCACTGCCTCCTGGAACCCCTTCAAATGCCCCACACAATTTGGCCCTCTCTGCTTTCCTGCCGACTATATCCTCAAAAGCACCTTTTTTCACTTTTGGCGCCCTCTGGAGCAAAAAAGACAAATGTCCAGCTTTTCCTGCCACAGCAAAGGTGCCAGCTAGGAAAAGTGATGCTGGTCCTCACAGCGTCCTGGAACCCCTTCAAATGCCCCACACAATTTGGCCCTCTCTGCTTTCCTGCCCACTCTATCCTCAAAAGCACCTTTTTTCACTTTTGGCGCCCTCCGCAGCAAAAAAGACAAACGTCCAGCTTTTGCTGCCACAGCAAAGGTGCCAGCGGGGAAAAGTCATGCTGGTCCTCACTGCCTCCTGGAACCCCTTCAAATGCCCCACACAATTTGGCCCTCTCTGCTTTCCTGCTAAGTCTATGCTCAAAAGCACCCTTTTTCACATTTGGCGCCCTCCGCAGCAAAAAAAACAAACGTCCAGCTTTTGCTGCCACAGCAAAGGTGCCAGCGGGGAAATGTGATGCTGGTCCTCACTGCCTCCTGGAAACCCTTCAAATGCCCCACACAATTTGGCCCTCTATGTTTTCCTGCCCACTCTATCCTCAAAAGCACCTTTTTTCACTTTTGGTGCCCTCCGGAGCAAAAAAGACAAACGTCCAGCTTTTGCTGCCACAGCAAAGGTGCCAGCGGGGAAAAGTCATGCTGGTCCTCACTGCCTCCTGGGACCCCTTCAAAATGCCCCACACAATTTGGCCCTCTCTGCTTTCCTGCCGACTCTATCCTCAAAAGCACCTTTTCTCACTTTTGGCGCCCTCCGGAGCAGAAAAGACAAACGTCCAGCTTTTGCTGCCACAGCAAAGGTGCCAGCAGGGAAAAGTCATGCTGGTCCTCACTGCCTCCTGGAACCCCTTCAAATGCCCCACACAATTTGGCCCTCTCTGCTTTCCTGCCGACTCTATCCTCAAAAGCACCTTTTTTCACTTTTGGCGCCCTCCGCAGCAAAAAAGACAAACGTCCAGCTTTTGCTGCCACAGCAAAGGTGCCAGCGGGGAAAAGTCATGCTGGTCCTCACTGCCTCCTGGAACCCCTTCAAATGCCCCACACAATTAGGCCCTCTCTGCTTTCCTGCTGAGTCTATGCTCAAAAGCACCTTTTTTCACATTTGGCACCCTCCGCAGCAAAAAAGACAAACGTCCAGCTTTTGCTGCCACAGCAAAGGTGCCAGCGGGGAAAAGTCATGCTGGTCCTCACTGCCTCCTGAAACCCTTTCAAATGCCCCACACAATTTGGCCCTCTCTGCTTTCCTGCTGAGTCTATGCTCAAAAGCACCTTTTTTTACTTTTGGTGTCCTCCGCAGCAAAGAAGACAAACGTCCAGCTTTTGCTGCCACAGCAAAGGTGCCAGCGGGGAAAAGTGATGCTGGTCCTCACTGCCTCCTGGAACCCCTTCAAATGCCCCACACAATTTGGCCCTCTCTGCTTTCCTTCCCACTCTATACTCAGAAGCACCTTTTTTCACTTTTGGTGCCCTCCGGAGCAAAAAAGACAAACGTCCAGCTTTTGCTGCCACAGCAAAGGTGCCAGCGGGGAAAAGTCATGCTGGTCCTCACTGCCTCCTGGAACCCCTTCAAATGCCCCAAACAATTTGGCCCTCTCTGCTTTCCTGCCGACTCTATCCTCAAAAGCACCTTTTTTCACTTTTGGTGTCCTCCGCAGCAAAATGACAAACGTCCAGCTTTTGCTGCCACAGCAAAGGTGCCAGCGGGGAAAAGTGATGCTGGTCCTCACTGCCTCCTGGAACCCCTTCAAATGCCCCACACAATTTGGCCTTCTCTGCTTTCATGCCGATTATATCCTCAAAAGCACCTTTTTTCACTTTTGGCGCCCTCTGGAGCAAAAAAGACAAATGTCCAGCTTTTGCTGCCACAGCAAAGGTGCCAGCTAGGAAAAGTCATGCTGGTCCTCACAGCGTCTTGGAACCCCTTCAAATGCCCCACACAATTTGGCCCTCTCTGCTTTCATGCCGACTATATCCTCAAAAGCACCTTTTTTCACTTTTGGCGCCCTCCGCAGTAAAAAAGACAAACGTCCAGCTTTTGCTGCCACAGCAAAGGTGCCAGCTAGGAAAAGTCATGCTGGTCCTCACTGCCTCCTGAAACCCCTTCAAATGCCCCACACAATTTGGCCCTCTCTGCTTTCCTGCTAAGTCTATGCTCAAAAGCACCTTTTTTCACTTTTGGCGCCCTCTGGAGCAAAAAAGACAAATGTCCAGCTTTTGCTGCCACAGCAAAGGTGCCAGCGGGGAAAAGTGATGCTGGTCCTCACTGCCTCCTGGAACCCCTTCAAATGCCCCACACAATTTGGCCCTCTCTGCTTTCCTGCCGACTCTATCCTCAAAAGCACCTTTTCTCACTTTTGGCGCCCTCCACAGCAAAAAAGACAAACGTCCAGCTTTTGCTGCCACAGCAAAGGTGCCAGCGGGGAAAAGTGATGCTAGTCCTCACTGCCTCCTGGAACCCCTTCAAATGCCCCAAACAATTTGGCCCTCTCTGCTTTCCTGCCGACTCTATCCTCAAAAGCACCTTTTTTCACTTTTGGTGTCCTCCGCAGCAAAATGACAAACGTCCAGCTTTTGCTGCCACAGCAAAGGTGCCAGCGGGAAAACTCATGCTGGTCCTCACTGCCTCCTGGAACCCCTTCAAATGCCCCACACAATTTGGCCTTCTCTGCTTTCATGCCGATTATATCCTCAAAAGCACCTTTTTTCACTTTTGGCGCCCTCTGGAGCAAAAAAGACAAATGTCCAGCTTTTGCTGCCACAGCAAAGGTGCCAGCTAGGAAAAGTGATGCTGGTCCTCACAGCGTCCTGGAACCCCTTCAAATGCCCCACACAATTTGGCCCTCTCTGCTTTCCTGCCCACTCTATCCTCAAAAGCACCTTTTTTCACTTTTGGCGCCCTCCACAGCAAAAAAGACAAACGTCCAGCTTTTGCTGCCACAGCAAAGGTGCCAGCGGGGAAAAGTCATGCTGGTCCTCACTGCCTCCTGAAACCCCTTCAAATGCCCCACACAATTTGGCCCTCTCTGCTTTCCTGCTAAGTCTATGCTCAAAAGCACCTTTTTTCACTTTTGGCGCCCTCCGCAGCAAAAAAAACAAACGTCCAGCTTTTGCTGCCACAGCAAAGGTGCCAGCGGGGAAATGTGATGCTGGTCCTCACTGCCTCCTGGAAACCCTTCAAATGCCCCACACAATTTGGCCCTCTCTGCTTTCCTGCCGACTCTATCCTCAAATGCACCTTTTCTCACTTTTGGCGCCCTCCAAAGCAGAAAAGACAAACGTCCAGCTTTTGCTGCCACAGCAAAGGTGCCAGCAGGGAAAAGTCATGCTGGTCCTCACTGCCTCCTGGAACCCCTTCAAATGCCCCACACAATTTGGCCCTCTCTGCTTTCCTGCCCACTCTATCCTCAAAAGCACCTTTTTTCACTTTTGGTGTCCTCCGCAGCAAAGAAGACAAACGTCCAGCTTTTGCTGCCACAGCAAAGGTGCCAGCGGGGAAAAGTCATGCTGGTCCTCACTGCCTCCTGGAACCCCTTCAAATGCCCCACACAATTTGGCCCTCTCTGCTTTCCTTCCCACTCTATCCTCAGAAGCACCTTTTTTCACTTTTGGTGCCCTCCGCAGCAAAAAAGACAAACGTGCAGCTTTTGCTGCCACAGCAAAGGTGCCAGTGGGGAAAAGTGATGCTGGTCCTCACTGCCTCCTGGAACCCCTTCAAATGCCCCAAACAATTTGGCCCTCTCTGCTTTCCTGCCGACTCTATCCTCAAAAGCACCTTTTTTCACTTTTGGTGTCCTCCGCAGCAAAATGACAAACGTCCAGCTTTTGCTGCCACAGCAAAGGTGCCAGCGGGAAAACTCATGCTGGTCCTCACTGCCTCCTGGAACCCCTTCAAATGCCCCACACATTTTGGCCTTCTCTGCTTTCATGCCTATTATATCCTCAAAAGCACCTTTTTTCACTTTTGGCGCCCTCTGGAGCAAAAAAGACAAATGTCCAGCTTTTGCTGCCACAGCAAAGGTGCCAGCTAGGAAAAGTGATGCTGGTCCTCACAGCGTCTTGGAACCCCTTCAAATGCCCCACACAATTTGGCCCTCTCTGCTTTCCTGCTAAGTCTATGCTCAAAAGCACCTTTTTTCACATTTGGCACCCTCCGGAGCAAAAAAGACAAACGTCCAGCTTTTGCTGCCACAGCAAAGGTGCCAGCGGGGAAAAGTCGCGCTGGTCCTCACTGCCTCCTGGAAACCCTTCAAATGCCCCACACAATTTGGCCCTCTATGTTTTCCTGCCCACTCTATCCTCAAAAGCACCTTTTTTCACTTTTGGCGCCCTCTGGAGCAAAAAAGACAAACGTCCAGCTTTTGCTGCCACAGCAAAGGTGCCAGTGGGGAAAAGTCATGCTGGTCCTCACTGCCTCCTGGAACCCCTTCAAATGCCCCACACAATTTGGCCCTCTCTGCTTTCCTGCCGACTCTATCCTCAAAAGCACCTTTTTTCACTTTTGGCGCCCTCCGCAGCAAAAAAGACAAACGTCCAGCTTTTGCTGCCACAGCAAAGGTGCCAGCGGGGAAAAGTCATGCTGGTCCTCACTGCCTCCTGGAAACCCTTCAAATGCCCCACACAATTTGGCCCTCTATGTTTTCCTGCCCACTCTATCCTCAAAAGCACCTTTTTTCACTTTTGGCGCCCTCCGGAGCAAAAAAGACAAACGTCCAGCTTTTGCTGCCACAGCAAAGGTGCCAGCGGGGAAAAGTCATGCTGGTCCTCACTGCCTCCTGGGACCCCTTCAAATGCCCCACACAATTTGGCCCTCTCGGCTTTCCTGCCCACTCTATCCTCAAAAGCACCTTTTCTCACTTTTGGCGCCCTTCGGAGCAAAAAAGACAAACGTCCAGCTTTTGCTGCCACAGCAAAGGTGCCAGCGGGGAAAAGTCATGCTGGTCCTCACTGCCTCCTGGGACCCCTTCAAATGCCCCACACAATTTGGCCCTCTCTGCTTTCCTGCCGACTCTATCCTCAAAAGCACCTTTTTTCACTTTTGGCGCCCTCCGCAGCAAAAAAGACAAACGTCCAGCTTTTGCTGCCACAGCAAAGGTGCCAGCGGGGAAAAGTCATGCTGGTCCTCACTGCCTCCTGGAAACCCTTCAAATGCCCCACACAATTTGGCCCTCTATGTTTTCCTGCCCACTCTATCCTCAAAAGCACCTTTTTTCACTTTTGGCGCCCTCCGGAGCAAAAAAGACAAACGTCCAGCTTTTGCTGCCACAGCAAAGGTGCCAGCGGGGAAAAGTCATGCTGGTCCTCACTGCCTCCTGGGACCCCTTCAAATGCCCCACACAATTTGGCCCTCTCGGCTTTCCTGCCCACTCTATCCTCAAAAGCACCTTTTCTCACTTTTGGCGCCCTTCGGAGCAAAAAAGACAAACGTCCAGCTTTTGCTGCCACAGCAAAGGTGCCAGCGGGGAAAAGTCATGCTGGTCCTCACTGCCTCCTGGGACCCCTTCAAATGCCCCACACAATTTGGCCCTCTCTGCTTTCCTGCCGACTCTATCCTCAAAAGCACCTTTTTTCACTTTTGGCGCCCTCCGCAGCAAAAAAGACAAACGTCCAGCTTTTGCTGCCACAGCAAAGGTGCCAGCGGGGAAAAGTGATGCTGGTCCTCACTGCCTCCTGGAACCCCTTCAAATGCCCCAGACAATTTGGCCCTCTCTGCTTTCCTGCGCACGCTATCCTCAAAAGCACCTTTTTTCACTTTCGGCGCTGTTTGGAGCAAAAAAGACAAACGTCCAGCTTTTGCTGCCACAGCAAAGGTGCCAGCGGGGAAAAGTCATGCTGGTCCTCACTGCCTCCTGAAACCCCTTCAAATGCCCCACACAATTTGGCCCTCTCTGCTTTCATGCCGACTATATGCTCAAAAGCACCTTTTTTCACTTTTGGCGCCCTCTGGAGCAAAAAAGACAAATGTCCAGCTTTTGCTGCCACAGCAAAGGTGCCAGCTAGGAAAAGTGATGCTAATCCTCACAGCGTCCTGGAACCCCTTCAAATGCCCCACACAATTTGGCCCTCTCTGCTTTCCTGCCCACTCTATCCTCAAAAGCACCTTTTTTCACTTTTGGCGCCCTCTGGAGCAAAAAAGACAAATGTCCAGCTTTTGCTGCCACAGCAAAGGTGCCAGCGGGGAAAAGTGATGCTGGTCCTCACTGCCTCCTGGAACCCCTTCAAATGCCCCACACAATTTGGCCCTCTCTGCTTTCCTGCCCACTCTATCCTCAAAAGCACCTTTTTTCACTTTTGGCGCCCTCCGCAGCAAAAAAGACAAACGTCCAGCTTTTGCTGCCACAGCAAAGGTGCCAGCGGGGAAAAGTCATGCTGGTCCTCACTGCCTCCTGGAACCCCTTCAAATGCCCCAAACAATTTGGCCCTCTCTGCTTTCCTGCCGACTCTATCCTCAAAAGCACCTTTTTTCACTTTTGGTGTCCTCCGCAGCAAAGAAGACAAACGTCCAGCTTTTGCTGCCACAGCAAAGGTGCCAGCGGGGAAAAGTCATGCTGGTCCTCACTGCCTCCTGGAACCCCTTCAAATGCCCCACACAATTTGGCCCTCTTAGCTTTCCTGCCCACTCTATCCTCAGAAGCACCTTTTTTCACTTTTGGTGCCCTCCGGAGCAAAAAAGACAAACGTCCAGCTTTTGCTGCCACAGCAAAGGTGCCAGCGGGGAAAAGTGATGCTGGTCCTCACTGCCTCCTGGAACCCCTTCAAATGCCCCACACAATTTGGCCTTCTCTGCTTTCATGCCGATTATATCCTCAAAAGCACCTTTTTTCACTTTTGGCGCCCTCTGGAGCAAAAAAGACAAATGTCCAGCTTTTGCTGCCACAGCAAAGGTGCCAGCTAGGAAAAGTGATGCTGGTCCTCACAGCGTCTTGGAACCCCTTCAAATGCCCCACACAATTTGGCCCTCTCTGCTTTCCTGCCCACTCTATCCTCAAAAGCACCTTTTTTCACTTTTGGCGCCCTCCGCAGTAAAAAAGACAAACGTCCAGCTTTTGCTGCCACAGCAAAGGTGCCAGCGGGGAAAAGTCGCGCTGGTCCTCACTGCCTCCTGGAAACCCTTCAAATGCCCCACACAATTTGGCCCTCTATGTTTTCCTGCCCACTCTATCCTCAAAAGCACCTTTTTTCACTTTTGGCGCCCTCTGGAGCAAAAAAGACAAACGTCCAGCTTTTGCTGCCACAGCAAAGGTGCCAGTGGAGAAAAGTCATGCTGGTCCTCACAGCGTCTTGGAACCCCTTCAAATGCCCCACACAATTTGGCCCTCTCTGCTTTCCTGCCGACTCTATCCTCAAAAGCACCTTTTTTCACTTTTGGCGCCCTCTGGAGCAAAAAAGACAAACGTCCAGCTTTTGCTGCCACAGCAAAGGTGCCAGCGGGGAAAAGTCATGCTGGTCCTCACTGCCTCCTGGAAACCCTTCAAATGCCCCACACAATTTGGCCCTCTATGTTTTCCTGCCCACTCTATCCTCAAAAGCACCTTTTTTCACATATGGCACCCTCCGGAGCAAAAAAGACAAACGTCCAGCTTTTGCTGCCACAGCAAAGGTGCCAGCGGGGAAAAGTCATGCTGGTCCTCACTGCCTCCTGGGACCCCTTCAAATGCCCCACACAATTTGGCCCTCTCGGCTTTCCTGCCCACTCTATCCTCAAAAGCACCTTTTCTCACTTTTGGCGCCCTCCGGAGCAAAAAAGACAAACGTCCAGCTTTTGCTGCCACAGCAAAGGTGCCAGCGGGGAAAAGTCATGCTGGTCCTCACTGCCTCCTGGGACCCCTTCAAATGCCCCACACAATTTGGCCCTCTCTGCTTTCCTGCCGACTCTATCCTCAAAAGCACCTTTTCTCACTTTTGGCGCCCTCCGGAGCAGAAAAGACAAACGTCCAGCTTTTGCTGCCACAGCTAAGGTGCCAGCGGGGAAAAGTGATGCTGGTCCTCACTGCCTCCTGGAACCCCTTCAAATGCCCCAGACAATTTGGCCCTCTCTGCTTTCATGCCGACTATATCCTCAAAAGCACCTTTTTTCACTTTTGGCGCCCTCTGGAGCAAAAAAGACAAATGTCCAGCTTTTGCTGCCACAGCAAAGGTGCCAGCTAGGAAAAGTGATGCTGGTCCTCACAGCGTCCTGGAACCCCTTCAAATGCCCCACACAATTTGGCCCTCTCTGCTTTCCTGCCCACTCTATCCTCAAAAGCACCTTTTTTCACTTTTGGCGCCCTCTGGAGCAAAAAAGACAAATGTCCAGCTTTTGCTGCCACAGCAAAGGTGCCAGCGGGGAAAAGTGATGCTGGTCCTCACTGCCTCCTGGAACCCCTTCAAATGCCCCACACAATTTGGCCCTCTCTGCTTTCCTGCCCACTCTATCCTCAAAAGCACCTTTTTTCACTTTTGGCGCCCTCCGCAGCAAAAAAGACAAACGTCCAGCTTTTGCTGCCACAGCAAAAGTGCCAGCGGGAAAAGTCATGCTGGTCCTCACTGCCTCCTGGAACCCCTTCAAATGCCCCACACAATTTGGCCCTCTCTGCTTTCCTGCCCACTCTATCCTCAGAAGCACCTTTTTTCACTTTTGGTGTCCTCCGCAGCAAAGAAGACAAACGTCCAGCTTTTGCTGCCACAGCAAAGGTGCCAGCGGGGAAAAGTGATGCTGGTCCTCACTGCCTCCTGGAACCCCTTCAAATGCCCCACACAATTTGGCCCTCTCTGCTTTCCTGCCCACTCTATCCTCAAAAGCACCTTTTTTCACTTTTGGCGCCTTCCGGAGCAGAAAAGACAAACGTCCAGCTTTTGCTGCCACAGCAAAGGTGCCAGCGGGGAAAAGTGATGCTGGTCCTCACTGCCTCCTGGAACCCCTTCAAATGCCCCAGACAATTTGGCCCTCTCTGCTTTCCTGCGCACGCTATCCTCAAAAGCACCTTTTTTCACTTTCGGCGCTGTTTGGAGCAAAAAAGACAAACGTCCAGCTTTTGCTGCCACAGCAAAGGTGCCAGCGGGGAAAAGTGATGCTGGTCCTCACTGCCTCCTGGAACCCCTTCAAATGCCCCAGACAATTTGGCCCTCTCTGCTTTCATGCCGACTATATCCTCAAAAGCACCTTTTTTCACTTTTGGCGCCCTCCGCAGCAAAAAAGACAAATGTCCAGCTTTTGCTGCCACAGCAAAGGTGCCAGCTAGGAAAAGTGATGCTGGTCCTCACAGCGTCCTGGAACCCCTTCAAATGCCCCACACAATTTGGCCCTCTCTGCTTTCCTGCCCACTCTATCCTCAAAAGCACCTTTTTTCACTTTTGGCGCCCTCCGCAGCAAAAAAGACAAACGTCCAGCTTTTGCTGCCACAGCAAAGGTGCCAGCGGGGAAAAGTGATGCTGGTCCTCACTGCCTCCTGGAACCCCTTCAAATGCCCCACACAATTTGGCCCTCTCTGCTTTCCTGCCGACTCTATCCTCAAAAGCACCTTTTTTCACTTTTGGCGCCCTCCGCAGCAAAAAAGACAAACGTCCAGCTTTTGCTGCCACAGCAAAAGTGCCAGCGGGAAAAGTCATGCTGGTCCTCACTGCCTCCTGGAACCCCTTCAAATGCCCCACACAATTTGGCCCTCTCTGCTTTCCTGCCCACTCTATCCTCAAAAGCACCTTTTTTCACTTTTGGCGCCCTCTGGAGCAAAAAAGACAAATGTCCAGCTTTTGCTGCCACAGCAAAGGTGCCAGCGGGGAAAAGTGATGCTGGTCCTCACTGCCTCCTGGAACCCCTTCAAATGCCCCACACAATTTGGCCCTCTCTGCTTTCCTGCCCACTCTATCCTCAAAAGCACCTTTTTTCACTTTTGGCGCCCTCCGCAGCAAAAAAGACAAACGTCCAGCTTTTGCTGCCACAGCAAAGGTGCCAGCGGGGAAAAGTCATGCTGGTCCTAAATGCCTCCTGGAACCCCTTCAAATGCCCCACACAATTTGGCCCTCTCTGCTTTCCTGCCCACTCTATCCTCAAAAGCACCTCTATTCACTTTTGGCGCCCTCCGCAGCAAAAAAGACAAACGTCCAGCTTTTGCTGCCACAGCAAAGGTGCCAGCGGGGAAAAGTCATGCTGGTCCTCACTGCCTCCTGGAACCCCTTCAAATGCCCCAAACAATTTGGCCCTCTCTGCTTTCCTGCCGACTCTATCCTCAAAAGCACCTTTTTTCACTTTTGGTGTCCTCCGCAGCAAAGAAGACAAACGTCCAGCTTTTGCTGCCACAGCAAAGGTGCCAGCGGGGAAAAGTGATGCTGGTCCTCACTGCCTCCTGGAACCCCTTCAAATGCCCCACACAATTTGGCCCTCTCTGCTTTCCTGCCCACTCTATCCTCAAAAGCACCTTTTTTCACTTTTGGCGCCCTCTGGAGCAAAAAAGACAAACGTCCAGCTTTTGCTGCCACAGCAAAGGTGCCAGCGGGGAAAAGTGATGCTGGTCCTCACTGCCTCCTGGAACCCCTTCAAATGCCCCACACAATTTGGCCCTCTCTGCTTTCCTGCCGACTATATCCTCAAAAGCACCTTTTTTCACTTTTGGCGCCCTCTGGAGCAAAAAAGACAAATGTCCAGCTTTTGCTGCCACAGCAAAGGTGCCAGCTAGGAAAAGTGATGCTGGTCCTCACAGCGTCCTGGAACCCCTTCAAATGCCCCACACAATTTGGCCCTCTCTGCTTTCCTGCCCAATCTATCCTCAAAAGCACCTTTTTTCACTTTTGGCGCCCTCCGCAGCAAAAAAGACAAACGTCCAGCTTTTGCTGCCACAGCAAAGGTGCCAGCGGGGAAAAGTCATGCTGGTCCTCACTGCCTCCTGGAACCCCTTCAAATGCCCCACACAATTTGGCCCTCTCTGCTTTCCTGCTAAGTCTATGCTCAAAAGCACCTTTTTTCACATTTGGCGCCCTCCGCAGCAAAAAAAACAAACGTCCAGCTTTTGCTGCCACAGCAAAGGTGCCAGCGGGGAAATGTGATGCTGGTCCTCACTGCCTCCTGGAAACCCTTCAAATGCCCCACACAATTTGGCCCTCTATGTTTTCCTGCCCACTCTATCCTCAAAAGCACCTTTTTTCACTTTTGGTGCCCTCCGGAGCAAAAAAGACAAACGTCCAGCTTTTGCTGCCACAGCAAAGGTGCCAGCGGGGAAAAGTCATGCTGGTCCTCACTGCCTCCTGGGACCCCTTCAAATGCCCCACACAATTTGGCCCTCTCTGCTTTCCTGCCGACTCTATCCTCAAAAGCACCTTTTCTCACTTTTGGCGCCCTCCGGAGCAGAAAAGACAAACGTCCAGCTTTTGCTGCCACAGCAAAGGTGCCAGCAGGGAAAAGTCATGCTGGTCCTCACTGCCTCCTGGAACCCCTTCAAATGCCCCACACAATTTGGCCCTCTCTGCTTTCCTGCCGACTCTATCCTCAAAAGCACCTTTTTTCACTTTTGGCGCCCTCCGCAGCAAAAAAGACAAACGTCCAGCTTTTGCTGCCACAGCAAAGGTGCCAGCGGGGAAAAGTCATGCTGGTCCTCACTGCCTCCTGGAACCCCTTCAAATGCCCCACACAATTAGGCCCTCTCTGCTTTCCTGCTGAGTCTATGCTCAAAAGCACCTTTTTTCACATTTGGCACCCTCCGCAGCAAAAAAGACAAACGTCCAGCTTTTGCTGCCACAGCAAAGGTGCCAGCGGGGAAAAGTCATGCTGGTCCTCACTGCCTCCTGGAACCCCTTCAAATGCCCCACACAATTTGGCCCTCTCTGCTTTCCTGCTGAGTCTATGCTCAAAAGCACCTTTTTTTACTTTTGGTGTCCTCCGCAGCAAAGAAGACAAACGTCCAGCTTTTGCTGCCACAGCAAAGGTGCCAGCGGGGAAAAGTGATGCTGGTCCTCACTGCCTCCTGGAACCCCTTCAAATGCCCCACACAATTTGGCCCTCTCTGCTTTCCTTCCCACTCTATCCTCAGAAGCACCTTTTTTCACTTTTGGTGCCCTCCGGAGCAAAAAAGACAAACGTCCAGCTTTTGCTGCCACAGCAAAGGTGCCAGCGGGGAAAAGTCATGCTGGTCCTCACTGCCTCCTGGAACCCCTTCAAATGCCCCAAACAATTTGGCCCTCTCTGCTTTCCTGCCGACTCTATCCTCAAAAGCACCTTTTTTCACTTTTGGTGTCCTCCGCAGCAAAATGACAAACGTCCAGCTTTTGCTGCCACAGCAAAGGTGCCAGCGGGGAAAAGTGATGCTGGTCCTCACTGCCTCCTGGAACCCCTTCAAATGCCCCACACAATTTGGCCTTCTCTGCTTTCATGCCGATTATATCCTCAAAAGCACCTTTTTTCACTTTTGGCGCCCTCTGGAGCAAAAAAGACAAATGTCCAGCTTTTGCTGCCACAGCAAAGGTGCCAGCTAGGAAAAGTGATGCTGGTCCTCACAGCGTCTTGGAACCCCTTCAAATGCCCCACACAATTTGGCCCTCTCTGCTTTCATGCCGACTATATCCTCAAAAGCACCTTTTTTCACTTTTGGCGCCCTCCGCAGTAAAAAAGACAAACGTCCAGCTTTTGCTGCCACAGCAAAGGTGCCAGCTAGGAAAAGTCATGCTGGTCCTCACTGCCTCCTGAAACCCCTTCAAATGCCCCACACAATTTGGCCCTCTCTGCTTTCCTGCTAAGTCTATCGTCAAAAGCACCTTTTTTCACTTTTGGCGCCCTCTGGAGCAAAAAAGACAAATGTCCAGCTTTTGCTGCCACAGCAAAGGTGCCAGCGGGGAAAAGTGATGCTGGTCCTCACTGCCTCCTGGAACCCCTTCAAATGCCCCACACAATTTGGCCCTCTCTGCTTTCCTGCCGACTCTATCCTCAAAAGCACCTTTTCTCACTTTTGGCGCCCTCCACAGCAAAAAAGACAAACGTCCAGCTTTTGCTGCCACAGCAAAGGTGCCAGCGGGGAAAAGTGATGCTGGTCCTCACTGCCTCCTGGAACCCCTTCAAATGCCCCACACAATTTGGCCCTCTCTGCTTTCATGCCGACTATATCCTCAAAAGCACCTTTTTTCACTTTTGGCGCCCTCCGCAGTAAAAAAGACAAACGTCCAGCTTTTGCTGCCACAGCAAAGGTGCCAGCTAGGAAAAGTCATGCTGGTCCTCACTGCCTCCTGAAACCCCTTCAAATGCCCCACACAATTTGGCCCTCTCTGCTTTCCTGCTAAGTCTATGCTCAAAAGCACCTTTTTTCACTTTTGGCGCCCTCTGGAGCAAAAAAGACAAATGTCCAGCTTTTGCTGCCACAGCAAAGGTGCCAGCGGGGAAAAGTGATGCTGGTCCTCACTGCCTCCTGGAACCCCTTCAAATGCCCCACACAATTTGGCCCTCTCTGCTTTCCTGCCGACTCTATCCTCAAAAGCACCTTTTCTCACTTTTGGCGCCCTCCGCAGCAAAAAAGACAAACGTCCAGCTTTTGCTGCCACAGCAAAGGTGCCAGCGGGGAAAAGTGATGCTGGTCCTCACTGCCTCCTGGAACCCCTTCAAATGCCCCAAACAATTTGGCCCTCTCTGCTTTCCTGCCGACTCTATCCTCAAAAGCACCTTTTTTCACTTTTGGTGTCCTCCGCAGCAAAATGACAAACGTCCAGCTTTTGCTGCCACAGCAAAGGTGCCAGCGGGAAAACTCATGCTGGTCCTCACTGCCTCCTGGAACCCCTTCAAATGCCCCACACAATTTGGCCTTCTCTGCTTTCATGCCGATTATATCCTCAAAAGCACCTTTTTTCACTTTTGGCGCCCTCTGGAGCAAAAAAGACAAATGTCCAGCTTTTGCTGCCACAGCAAAGGTGCCAGCTAGGAAAAGTGATGCTGGTCCTCACAGCGTCCTGGAACCCCTTCAAATGCCCCACACAATTTGGCCCTCTCTGCTTTCCTGCCCACTCTATCCTCAAAAGCACCTTTTTTCACTTTTGGCGCCCTCCACAGCAAAAAAGACAAACGTCCAGCTTTTGCTGCCACAGCAAAGGTGCCAGCGGGGAAAAGTCATGCTGGTCCTCACTGCCTCCTGAAACCCCTTCAAATGCCCCACACAATTTGGCCCTCTCTGCTTTCCTGCTAAGTCTATGCTCAAAAGCACCTTTTTTCACATTTGGCGCCCTCCGCAGCAAAAAAAACAAACGTCCAGCTTTTGCTGCCACAGCAAAGGTGCCAGCGGGGAAATGTGATGCTGGTCCTCACTGCCTCCTGGAAACCCTTCAAATGCCCCACACAATTTGGCCCTCTCTGCTTTCCTGCCGACTCTATCCTCAAATGCACCTTTTCTCACTTTTGGCGCCCTCCAAAGCAGAAAAGACAAACGTCCAGCTTTTGCTGCCACAGCAAAGGTGCCAGCAGGGAAAAGTCATGCTGGTCCTCACTGCCTCCTGGAACCCCTTCAAATGCCCCACACAATTTGGCCCTCTCTGCTTTCCTGCCCACTCTATCCTCAAAAGCACCTTTTTTCACTTTTGGTGTCCTCCGCAGCAAAGAAGACAAACGTCCAGCTTTTGCTGCCACAGCAAAGGTGCCAGCGGGGAAAAGTCATGCTGGTCCTCACTGCCTCCTGGAACCCCTTCAAATGCCCCACACAATTTGGCCCTCTCTGCTTTCCTTCCCACTCTATCCTCAGAAGCACCTTTTTTCACTTTTGGTGCCCTCCGCAGCAAAAAAGACAAACGTCCAGCTTTTGCTGCCACAGCAAAGGTGCCAGCGGGGAAAAGTGATGCTGGTCCTCACTGCCTCCTGGAACCCCTTCAAATGCCCCAAACAATTTGGCCCTCTCTGCTTTCCTGCCGACTCTATCCTCAAAAGCACCTTTTTTCACTTTTGGTGTCCTCCGCAGCAAAATGACAAACGTCCAGCTTTTGCTGCCACAGCAAAGGTGCCAGCGGGAAAACTCATGCTGGTCCTCACTGCCTCCTGGAACCCCTTCAAATGCCCCACACATTTTGGCCTTCTCTGCTTTCATGCCGATTATATCCTCAAAAGCACCTTTTTTCACTTTTGGCGCCCTCTGGAGCAAAAAAGACAAATGTCCAGCTTTTGCTGCCACAGCAAAGGTGCCAGCTAGGAAAAGTGATGCTGGTCCTCACAGCGTCTTGGAAACCCTTCAAATGCCCCACACAATTTGGCCCTCTCTGCTTTCCTGCTAAGTCTATGCTCAAAAGCACCTTTTTTCACATTTGGCACCCTCCGGAGCAAAAAAGACAAACGTCCAGCTTTTGCTGCCACAGCAAAGGTGCCAGCGGGGAAAAGTCGCGCTGGTCCTCACTGCCTCCTGGAAACCCTTCAAATGCCCCACACAATTTGGCCCTCTATGTTTTCCTGCCCACTCTATCCTCAAAAGCACCTTTTTTCACTTTTGGCGCCCTCTGGAGCAAAAAAGACAAACGTCCAGCTTTTGCTGCCACAGCAAAGGTGCCAGTGGGGAAAAGTCATGCTGGTCCTCACTGCCTCCTGGAACCCCTTCAAATGCCCCACACAATTTGGCCCTCTCTGCTTTCCTGCCGACTCTATCCTCAAAAGCACCTTTTTTCACTTTTGGCGCCCTCCGCAGCAAAAAAGACAAACGTCCAGCTTTTGCTGCCACAGCAAAGGTGCCAGCGGGGAAAAGTCATGCTGGTCCTCACTGCCTCCTGGAAACCCTTCAAATGCCCCACACAATTTGGCCCTCTATGTTTTCCTGCCCACTCTATCCTCAAAAGCACCTTTTTTCACTTTTGGCGCCCTCCGGAGCAAAAAAGACAAACGTCCAGCTTTTGCTGCCACAGCAAAGGTGCCAGCGGGGAAAAGTCATGCTGGTCCTCACTGCCTCCTGGGACCCCTTCAAATGCCCCACACAATTTGGCCCTCTCGGCTTTCCTGCCCACTCTATCCTCAAAAGCACCTTTTCTCACTTTTGGCGCCCTCCGCAGCAAAAAAGACAAACGTCCAGCTTTTGCTGCCACAGCAAAGGTGCCAGCGGGGAAAAGTCATGCTGGTCCTCACTGCCTCCTGGGACCCCTTCAAATGCCCCACACAATTTGGCCCTCTCTGCTTTCCTGCCGACTCTATCCTCAAAAGCACCTTTTCTCACTTTTGGCGCCCTCCGGAGCAGAAAAGACAAACGTCCAGCTTTTGCTGCCACAGCAAAGGTGCCAGCGGGGAAAAGTGATGCTGGTCCTCACTGCCTCCTGGAACCCCTTCAAATGCCCCAGACAATTTGGCCCTCTCTGCTTTCCTGCGCACGCTATCCTCAAAAGCACCTTTTTTCACTTTCGGCGCTGTTTGGAGCAAAAAAGACAAACGTCCAGCTTTTGCTGCCACAGCAAAGGTGCCAGCGGGGAAAAGTGATGCTGGTCCTCACTGCCTCCTGGAACCCCTTCAAATGCCCTAGACAATTTGGCCCTCTCTGCTTTCATGCCGACTATATCCTCAAAAGCACCTTTTTTCACTTTTGGCGCCCTCTGGAGCAAAAAAGACAAATGTCCAGCTTTTGCTGCCACAGCAAAGGTGCCAGCTAGGAAAAGTGATGCTGGTCCTCACAGCGTCCTGGAACCCCTTCAAATGCCCCACACAATTTGGCCCTCTCTGCTTTCCTGCCCACTCTATCCTCAAAAGCACCTTTTTTCACTTTTGGCGCCCTCTGGAGCAAAAAAGACAAATGTCCAGCTTTTGCTGCCACAGCAAAGGTGCCAGCGGGGAAAAGTGATGCTGGTCCTCACTGCCTCCTGGAACCCCTTCAAATGCCCCACACAATTTGGCCCTCTCTGCTTTCCTGCCCACTCTATCCTCAAAAGCACCTTTTTTCACTTTTGGCGCCCTCCGCAGCAAAAAAGACAAACGTCCAGCTTTTGCTGCCACAGCAAAGGTGCCAGCGGGGAAAAGTCATGCTGGTCCTCACAGCGTCCTGGAACCCCTTCAAATGCCCCACACAATTTGGCCCTCTCTGCTTTCCTGCCCACTCTATCCTCAAAAGCACCTTTATTCACTTTTGGCGCCCTCCGCAGCAAAAAAGACAAACGTCCAGCTTTTGCTGCCACAGCAAAGGTGCCAGCGGGGAAAAGTCATGCTGGTCCTCACTGCCTCCTGGAACCCCTTCAAATGCCCCAAACAATTTGGCCCTCTCTGCTTTCCTGCCGACTCTATCCTCAAAAGCAACTTTTTTCACTTTTGGTGTCCTCCGCAGCAAAATGACAAACGTCCAGCTTTTGCTGCCACAGCAAAGGTGCCAGTGGGGAAAAGTCATGCTGGTCCTCACTGCCTCCTGGAACCCCTTCAAATGCCCCACACAATTTGGCCCTCTCTGCTTTCCTGCCGACTCTATCCTCAAAAGCACCTTTTTTCACTTTTGGCGCCCTCCGCAGCAAAAAAGACAAACGTCCAGCTTTTGCTGCCACAGCAAAGGTGCCAGCGGGGAAAAGTCATGCTGGTCCTCACTGCCTCCTGGAAACCCTTCAAATGCCCCACACAATTTGGCCCTCTATGTTTTCCTGCCGACTCTATCCTCAAAAGCACCTTTTTTCACTTTTGGCGCCCTCCGGAGCAAAAAAGACAAACGTCCAGCTTTTGCTGCCACAGCAAAGGTGCCAGCGGGGAAAAGTCATGCTGGTCCTCACTGCCTCCTGGGACCCCTTCAAATGCCCCACACAATTTGGCCCTCTCGGCTTTCCTGCCCACTCTATCCTCAAAAGCACCTTTTCTCACTTTTGGCGCCCTCCGGAGCAAAAAAGACAAACGTCCAGCTTTTGCTGCCACAGCAAAGGTGCCAGCGGGGAAAAGTCATGCTGGTCCTCACTGCCTCCTGGGACCCCTTCAAATGCCCCACACAATTTGGCCCTCTCTGCTTTCCTGCCGACTCTATCCTCAAAAGCACCTTTTCTCACTTTTGGCGCCCTCCGGAGCAGAAAAGACAAACGTCCAGCTTTTGCTGCCACAGCAAAGGTGCCAGCGGGGAAAAGTCATGCTGGTCCTCACTGCCTCCTGGAACCCCTTCAAATGCCCCACACAATTTGGCCCTCTCTGCTTTCCTGCGCACGCTATCCTCAAAAGCACCTTTTTTCACTTTCGGCGCTGTTTGGAGCAAAAAAGACAAACGTCCAGCTTTTGCTGCCACAGCAAAGGTGCCAGCGGGGAAAAGTCATGCTGGTCCTCACTGCCTCCTGGAACCCCTTCAAATGCCCCAGACAATTTGGCCCTCTCTGCTTTCATGCCGACTATATCTTCAAAAGCACCTTTTTTCACTTTTGGCGCCCTCTGGAGCAAAAAAGACAAATGTCCAGCTTTTGCTGCCACAGCAAAGGTGCCAGCTAGGAAAAGTGATGCTGGTCCTCACAGCGTCCTGGAACCCCTTCAAATGCCCCACACAATTTGGCCCTCTCTGCTTTCCTGCCCACTCTATCCTCAAAAGCACCTTTTTTCACTTTTGGTGTCCTCCGCAGCAAAATGACAAACGTCCAGCTTTTGCTGCCACAGCAAAGGTGCCAGTGGGGAAAAGTCATGCTGGTCCTCACTGCCTCCTGGAACCCCTTCAAATGCCCCACACAATTTGGCCCTCTCTGCTTTCCTGCCGACTCTATCCTCAAAAGCACCTTTTTTCACTTTTGGCGCCCTCCGCAGCAAAAAAGACAAACGTCCAGCTTTTGCTGCCACAGCAAAGGTGCCAGCGGGGAAAAGTCATGCTGGTCCTCACTGCCTCCTGGAAAGCCTTCAAATGCCCCACACAATTTGGCCCTCTATGTTTTCCTGCTGACTCTATCCTCAAAAGCACCTTTTTTCACTTTTGGCGCCCTCCGGAGCAAAAAAGACAAACGTCCAGCTTTTGCTGCCACAGCAAAGGTGCCAGCGGGGAAAAGTCATGCTGGTCCTCACTGCCTCCTGGGACCCCTTCAAATGCCCCACACAATTTGGCCCTCTCGGCTTTCCTGCCCACTCTATCCTCAAAAGCACCTTTTCTCACTTTTGGCGCCCTCCGGAGCAAAAAAGACAAACGTCCAGCTTTTGCTGCCACAGCAAAGGTGCCAGCGGTGAAAAGTCATGCTGGTCCTCACTGCCTCCTGGGACCCCTTCAAATGCCCCACACAATTTGGCCCTCTCTGCTTTCCTGCCGACTCTATCCTCAAAAGCACCTTTTCTCACTTTTGGCGCCCTCCGGAGCAGAAAAGACAAACGTCCAGCTTTTGCTGCCACAGCAAAGGTGCCAGCGGGGAAAAGTGATGCTGGTCCTCACTGCCTCCTGGAACCCCTTCAAATGCCCCACACAATTTGGCCCTCTCTGCTTTCCTGCCGACTCTATCCTCAAAAGCACCTTTTTTCACTTTTGGTGTCCTCCGCAGCAAAATGACAAACGTCCAGCTTTTGCTGCCACAGCAAAGGTGCCAGCGGGGAAAACTCATGCTGGTCCTCACTGCCTCCTGGAACCCCTTCAAATGCCCCACACAATTTGGCCTTCTCTGCTTTCATGCCGATTATATCCTCAAAAGCACCTTTTTTCACTTTTGGCGCCCTCTGGAGCAAAAAAGACAAATGTCCAGCTTTTGCTGCCACAGCAAAGGTGCCAGCTAGGAAAAGTGATGCTGGTCCTCACAGCGTCCTGGAACCCCTTCAAATGCCCCACACAATTTGGCCCTCTCTGCTTTCCTGCCCACTCTATCCTCAAAAGCACCTTTTTTCACTTTTGGCGCCCTCCACAGCAAAAAAGACAAACGTCCAGCTTTTGCTGCCACAGCAAAGGTGCCAGCGGGGAAAAGTCATGCTGGTCCTCACTGCCTCCTGAAACCCCTTCAAATGCCCCACACAATTTGGCCCTCTCTGCTTTCCTGCTAAGTCTATGCTCAAAAGCACCTTTTTTCACATTTGGCGCCCTCCGCAGCAAAAAAAACAAACGTCCAGCTTTTGCTGCCACAGCAAAGGTGCCAGCGGGGAAATGTGATGCTGGTCCTCACTGCCTCCTGGAAACCCTTCAAATGCCCCACACAATTTGGCCCTCTCTGCTTTCCTGCCGACTCTATCCTCAAATGCACCTTTTCTCACTTTTGGCGCCCTCCAAAGCAGAAAAGACAAACGTCCAGCTTTTGCTGCCACAGCAAAGGTGCCAGCAGGGAAAAGTCATGCTGGTCCTCACTGCCTCCTGGAACCCCTTCAAATGCCCCACACAATTTGGCCCTCTCTGCTTTCCTGCCCACTCTATCCTCAAAAGCACCTTTTTTCACTTTTGGTGTCCTCCGCAGCAAAGAAGACAAACGTCCAGCTTTTGCTGCCACAGCAAAGGTGCCAGCGGGGAAAAGTCATGCTGGTCCTCACTGCCTCCTGGAACCCCTTCAAATGCCCCACACAATTTGGCCCTCTCTGCTTTCCTTCCCACTCTATCCTCAGAAGCACCTTTTTTCACTTTTGGTGCCCTCCGCAGCAAAAAAGACAAACGTCCAGCTTTTGCTGCCACAGCAAAGGTGCCAGCGGGGAAAAGTGATGCTGGTCCTCACTGCCTCCTGGAACCCCTTCAAATGCCCCAAACAATTTGGCCCTCTCTGCTTTCCTGCCGACTCTATCCTCAAAAGCACCTTTTTTCACTTTTGGTGTCCTCCGCAGCAAAATGACAAACGTCCAGCTTTTGCTGCCACAGCAAAGGTGCCAGCGGGAAAACTCATGCTGGTCCTCACTGCCTCCTGGAACCCCTTCAAATGCCCCACACATTTTGGCCTTCTCTGCTTTCATGCCGATTATATCCTCAAAAGCACCTTTTTTCACTTTTGGCGCCCTCTGGAGCAAAAAAGACAAATGTCCAGCTTTTGCTGCCACAGCAAAGGTGCCAGCTAGGAAAAGTGATGCTGGTCCTCACAGCGTCTTGGAACCCCTTCAAATGCCCCACACAATTTGGCCCTCTCTGCTTTCCTGCTAAGTCTATGCTCAAAAGCACCTTTTTTCACATTTGGCACCCTCCGGAGCAAAAAAGACAAACGTCCAGCTTTTGCTGCCACAGCAAAGGTGCCAGCGGGGAAAAGTCGCGCTGGTCCTCACTGCCTCCTGGAAACCCTTCAAATGCCCCACACAATTTGGCCCTCTATGTTTTCCTGCCCACTCTATCCTCAAAAGCACCTTTTTTCACTTTTGGCGCCCTCTGGAGCAAAAAAGACAAACGTCCAGCTTTTGCTGCCACAGCAAAGGTGCCAGTGGGGAAAAGTCATGCTGGTCCTCACTGCCTCCTGGAACCCCTTCAAATGCCCCACACAATTTGGCCCTCTCTGCTTTCCTGCCGACTCTATCCTCAAAAGCACCTTTTTTCACTTTTGGCGCCCTCCGCAGCAAAAAAGACAAACGTCCAGCTTTTGCTGCCACAGCAAAGGTGCCAGCGGGGAAAAGTCATGCTGGTCCTCACTGCCTCCTGGAAACCCTTCAAATGCCCCACACAATTTGGCCCTCTATGTTTTCCTGCCCACTCTATCCTCAAAAGCACCTTTTTTCACTTTTGGCGCCCTCCGGAGCAAAAAAGACAAACGTCCAGCTTTTGCTGCCACAGCAAAGGTGCCAGCGGGGAAAAGTCATGCTGGTCCTCACTGCCTCCTGGGACCCCTTCAAATGCCCCACACAATTTGGCCCTCTCGGCTTTCCTGCCCACTCTATCCTCAAAAGCACCTTTTCTCACTTTTGGCGCCCTCCGGAGCAAAAAAGACAAACGTCCAGCTTTTGCTGCCACAGCAAAGGTGCCAGCGGGGAAAAGTCATGCTGGTCCTCACTGCCTCCTGGGACCCCTTCAAATGCCCCACACAATTTGGCCCTCTCTGCTTTCCTGCCGACTCTATCCTCAAAAGCACCTTTTCTCACTTTTGGCGCCCTCCGGAGCAGAAAAGACAAACGTCCAGCTTTTGCTGCCACAGCAAAGGTGCCAGCGGGGAAAAGTGATGCTGGTCCTCACTGCCTCCTGGAACCCCTTCAAATGCCCCAGACAATTTGGCCCTCTCTGCTTTCCTGCGCACGCTATCCTCAAAAGCACCTTTTTTCACTTTCGGCGCTGTTTGGAGCAAAAAAGACAAACGTCCAGCTTTTGCTGCCACAGCAAAGGTGCCAGCGGGGAAAAGTCATGCTGGTCCTCACTGCCTCCTGAAACCCCTTCAAATGCCCCACACAATTTGGCCCTCTCTGCTTTCATGCCGACTATATCCTCAAAAGCACCTTTTTTCACTTTTGGCGCCCTCCGGAGCAAAAAAGACAAATGTCCAGCTTTTGCTGCCACAGCAAAGGTGCCAGCTAGGAAAAGTGATGCTAATCCTCACAGCGTCCTGGAACCCCTTCAAATGCCCCACACAATTTGGCCCTCTCTGCTTTCCTGCCCACTCTATCCTCAAAAGCACCTTTTTTCACTTTTGGCGCCCTCTGGAGCAAAAAAGACAAATGTCCAGCTTTTGCTGCCACAGCAAAGGTGCCAGCGGGGAAAAGTCATGCTGGTCCTCACTGCCTCCTGGAACCCCTTCAAATGCCCCACACAATTTGGCCCTCTCTGCTTTCCTGCCCACTCTATCCTCAAAAGCACCTTTTTTCACTTTTGGCGCCCTCCGCAGCAAAAAAGACAAACGTCCAGCTTTTGCTGCCACAGCAAAGGTGCCAGCGGGGAAAAGTCATGCTGGTCCTCACTGCCTCCTGGAACCCCTTCAAATGCCCCAAACAATTTGGCCCTCTCTGCTTTCCTGCCGACTCTATCCTCAAAAGCACCTTTTTTCACTTTTGGTGTCCTCCGCAGCAAAGAAGACAAACGTCCAGCTTTTGCTGCCACAGCAAAGGTGCCAGCGGGGAAAAGTGATGCTGGTCCTCACTGCCTCCTGGAACCCCTTCAAATGCCCCACACAATTTGGCCCTCTTAGCTTTCCTGCCCACTCTATCCTCAGAAGCACCTTTTTTCACTTTTGGTGCCCTCCGGAGCAAAAAAGACAAACGTCCAGCTTTTGCTGCCACAGCAAAGGTGCCAGCGGGGAAAAGTGATGCTGGTCCTCACTGCCTCCTGGAACCCCTTCAAATGCCCCACACAATTTGGCCTTCTCTGCTTTCATGCCGATTATATCCTCAAAAGCACCTTTTTTCACTTTTGGCGCCCTCTGGAGCAAAAAAGACAAATGTCCAGCTTTTGCTGCCACAGCAAAGGTGCCAGCTAGGAAAAGTGATGCTGGTCCTCACAGCGTCTTGGAACCCCTTCAAATGCCCCACACAATTTGGCCCTCTCTGCTTTCCTGCCCACTCTATCCTCAAAAGCACCTTTTTTCACTTTTGGCGCCCTCCGCAGTAAAAAAGACAAACGTCCAGCTTTTGCTGCCACAGCAAAGGTGCCAGCGGGGAAAAGTCATGCTGGTCCTCACTGCCTCCTGAAACCCCTTCAAATGCCCCACACAATTTGGCCCTCTCTGCTTTCCTGCTAAGTCTATGCTCAAAAGCACCTTTTTTTCACATATGGCACCCTCCGGAGCAAAAAAGACAAACGTCCAGCTTTTGCTGCCACAGCAAAGGTGCCAGCGGGGAAAAGTCGCGCTGGTCCTCACTGCCTCCTGGAAACCCTTCAAATGCCCCACACAATTTGGCCCTCTATGTTTTCCTGCCCACTCTATCCTCAAAAGCACCTTTTTTCACTTTTGGCGCCCTCTGGAGCAAAAAAGACAAACGTCCAGCTTTTGCTGCCACAGCAAAGGTGCCAGTGGAGAAAAGTCATGCTGGTCCTCACAGCGTCTTGGAACCCCTTCAAATGCCCCACACAATTTGGCCCTCTCTGCTTTCCTGCCGACTCTATCCTCAAAAGCACCTTTTTTCACTTTTGGCGCCCTCCGCAGCAAAAAAGACAAACGTCCAGCTTTTGCTGCCACAGCAAAGGTGCCAGCGGGGAAAAGTCATGCTGGTCCTCACTGCCTCCTGGAAACCCTTCAAATGCCCCACACAATTTGGCCCTCTATGTTTTCCTGCCCACTCTATCCTCAAAAGCACCTTTTTTCACATATGGCACCCTCCGGAGCAAAAAAGACAAACGTCCAGCTTTTGCTGCCACAGCAAAGGTGCCAGCGGGGAAAAGTCATGCTGGTCCTCACTGCCTCCTGGGACCCCTTCAAATGCCCCACACAATTTGGCCCTCTCGGCTTTCCTGCCCACTCTATCCTCAAAAGCACCTTTTCTCACTTTTGGCGCCCTCCGGAGCAAAAAAGACAAACGTCCAGCTTTTGCTGCCACAGCAAAGGTGCCAGCGGGGAAAAGTCATGCTGGTCCTCACTGCCTCCTGGGACCCCTTCAAATGCCCCACACAATTTGGCCCTCTCTGCTTTCCTGCCGACTCTATCCTCAAAAGCACCTTTTCTCACTTTTGGCGCCCTCCGGAGCAGAAAAGACAAACGTCCAGCTTTTGCTGCCACAGCTAAGGTGCCAGCGGGGAAAAGTGATGCTGGTCCTCACTGCCTCCTGGAACCCCTTCAAATGCCCCAGACAATTTGGCCCTCTCTGCTTTCCTGCGCACGCTATCCTCAAAAGCACCTTTTTTCACTTTCGGCGCTGTTTGGAGCAAAAAAGACAAACGTCCAGCTTTTGCTGCCACAGCAAAGGTGCCAGTGGGGAAAAGTCATGCTGGTCCTCACAGCGTCTTGGAACCCCTTCAAATGCCCCACACAATTTGGCCCTCTCTGCTTTCCTGCCGACTCTATCCTCAAAAGCACCTTTTTTCACTTTTGGCGCCCTCCGCAGCAAAAAAGACAAACGTCCAGCTTTTGCTGCCACAGCAAAGGTGCCAGCGGGGAAAAGTCATGCTGGTCCTCACTGCCTCCTGGAAACCCTTCAAATGCCCCACACAATTTGGCCCTCTATGTTTTCCTGCCCACTCTATCCTCAAAAGCACCTTTTTTCACTTTTGGCGCCCTCCGGAGCAAAAAAGACAAACGTCCAGCTTTTGCTGCCACAGCAAAGGTGCCAGCGGGGAAAAGTCATGCTGGTCCTCACTGCCTCCTGGGACCCCTTCAAATGCCCCACACAATTTGGCCCTCTCGGCTTTCCTGCCCACTCTATCCTCAAAAGCACCTTTTCTCACTTTTGGCGCCCTCCGCAGCAAAAAAGACAAACGTCCAGCTTTTGCTGCCACAGCAAAGGTGCCAGCGGGGAAAAGTCATGCTGGTCCTCACTGCCTCCTGGGACCCCTTCAAATGCCCCACACAATTTGGCCCTCTCTGCTTTCCTGCCGACTCTATCCTCAAAAGCACCTTTTCTCACTTTTGGCGCCCTCCGGAGCAGAAAAGACAAACGTCCAGCTTTTGCTGCCACAGCTAAGGTACCAGCGGGGAAAAGTCATGCTGGTCCTCACTGCCTCCTGGAACCTCTTCAAATGCCCCAGACAATTTGGCCCTCTCTGCTTTCCTGCGCACGCTATCCTCAAAAGCACCTTTTTTCACTTCGGCGCTGTTTGGAGCAAAAAAGACAAACGTCCAGCTTTTGCTGCCACAGCAAAGGTGCCAGCGGGGAAAAGTGATGCTGGTCCTCACTGCCTCCTGGAACCCCTTCAAATGCCCCAGACAATTTGGCCCTCTCTGCTTTCATGCCGACTATATCCTCAAAAGCACCTTTTTTCACTTTTGGCGCCCTCTGGAGCAAAAAAGACAAATGTCCAGCTTTTGCTGCCACAGCAAAGGTGCCAGCGGGGAAAAGTGATGCTGGTCCTCACTGCCTCCTGGAACCCCTTCAAATGCCCCACACAATTTGGCCCTCTCTGCTTTCCTGCCCACTCTATCCTCAAAAGCACCTTTTTTCACTTTTGGCGCCCTCCGCAGCAAAAAAGACAAACGTCCAGCTTTTGCTGCCACAGCAAAGGTGCCAGCGGGGAAAAGTCATGCTGGTCCTCACTGCCTCCTGGAACCCCTTCAAATGCCCCACACAATTTGGCCCTCTCTGCTTTCCTGCCCACTCTATCCTCAAAAGCACCTTTATTCACTTTTGGCGCCCTCCGCAGCAAAAAAGACAAACGTCCAGCTTTTGCTGCCACAGCAAAGGTGCCAGCGGGGAAAAGTCATGCTGGTCCTCACTGCCTCCTGGAACCCCTTCAAATGCCCCAAACAATTTGGCCCTCTCTGCTTTCCTGCCGACTCTATCCTCAAAAGCACCTTTTTTCACTTTTGGTGTCCTCCGCAGCAAAATGACAAACGTCCAGCTTTGCTGCCACAGCAAAGGTGCCAGTGGGGAAAAGTCATGCTGGTCCTCACTGCCTCCTGGAACCCCTTCAAATGCCCCACACAATTTGGCCCTCTCTGCTTTCCTGCCGACTCTATCCTCAAAAGCACCTTTTTTCACTTTTGGCGCCCTCCGCAGCAAAAAAGACAAACGTCCAGCTTTTGCTGCCACAGCAAAGGTGCCAGCGGGGAAAAGTCATGCTGGTCCTCACTGCCTCCTGGAAACCCTTCAAATGCCCCCACACAATTTGGCCCTCTATGTTTTCCTGCCCACTCTATCCTCAAAAGCACCTTTTTTCACTTTTGGCGCCCTCCGGAGCAAAAAAGACAAACGTCCAGCTTTTGCTGCCACAGCAAAGGTGCCAGCGGGGAAAAGTCATGCTGGTCCTCACTGCCTCCTGGGACCCCTTCAAATGCCCCACACAATTTGGCCCTCTCGGCTTTCCTGCCCACTCTATCCTCAAAAGCACCTTTTCTCACTTTTGGCGCCCTCCGGAGCAAAAAAGACAAACGTCCAGCTTTTGCTGCCACAGCAAAGGTGCCAGCGGTGAAAAGTCATGCTGGTCCTCACTGCCTCCTGGGACCCCTTCAAATGCCCCACACAATTTGGCCCTCTCTGCTTTCCTGCCGACTCTATCCTCAAAAGCACCTTTTCTCACTTTTGGCGCCCTCCGGAGCAGAAAAAGACAAACGTCCAGCTTTTGCTGCCACAGCAAAGGTGCCAGCGGGGAAAAGTGATGCTGGTCCTCACTGCCTCCTGGAACCCCTTCAAATGCCCCACACAATTTGGCCCTCTCTGCTTTCCTGCGCACGCTATCCTCAAAAGCACCTTTTTTCACTTTCGGCGCTGTTTGGAGCAAAAAAGACAAACGTCCAGCTTTTGCTGCCACAGCAAAGGTGCCAGCGGGGAAAAGTCATGCTGGTCCTCACTGCCTCCTGGAACCCCTTCAAATGCCCCAGACAATTTGGCCCTCTCTGCTTTCATGCCGACTATATCTTCAAAAGCACCTTTTTTCACTTTTGGCGCCCTCTGGAGCAAAAAAGACAAATGTCCAGCTTTTTGCTGCCACAGCAAAGGTGCCAGCTAGGAAAAGTGATGCTGGTCCTCACAGCGTCCTGGAACCCCTTCAAATGCCCCACACAATTTGGCCCTCTCTGCTTTCCTGCCCACTCTATCCTCAAAAGCACCTTTTTTCACTTTTGGCGCCCTCTGGAGCAAAAAAGACAAATGTCCAGCTTTTGCTGCCACAGCAAAGGTGCCAGCGGGGAAAAGTGATGCTGGTCCTCACTGCCTCCTGGAACCCCTTCAAATGCCCCACACAATTTGGCCCTCTCTGCTTTCCTGCCCACTCTATCCTCAAAAGCACCTTTTTTCACTTTTGGCGCCCTCCGCAGCAAAAAAGACAAACGTCCAGCTTTTGCTGCCACAGCAAAAGTGCCAGCGGGAAAAGTCATGCTGGTCCTCACTGCCTCCTGGAACCCCTTCAAATGCCCCACACAATTTGGCCCTCTCTGCTTTCCTGCCCACTCTATCCTCAAAAGCACCTTTTTTCACTTTTGGTGTCCTCCGCAGCAAAGAAGACAAACGTCCAGCTTTTGCTGCCACAGCAAAGGTGCCAGCGGGGAAAAGTGATGCTGGTCCTCACTGCCTCCTGGAACCCCTTCAAATGCCCCACACAATTTGGCCCTCTCTGCTTTCCTGCCCACTCTATCCTCAAAAGCACCTTTTTTCACTTTTGGCGCCCTCCGCAGCAAAAAAGACAAACGTCCAGCTTTTGCTGCCACAGCAAAGGTGCCAGCGGTGAAAAGTCATGCTGGTCCTCACTGCCTCCTGGAACCCCTTCAAATGCCCCACACAATTTGGCCCTCTCTGCTTTCCTGCCCACTCTATCCTCAAAAGCACCTTTATTCACTTTTGGCGCCCTCCGCAGCAAAAAAGACAAACGTCCAGCTTTTGCTGCCACAGCAAGGTGCCAGCGGGGAAAAGTCATGCTGGTCCTCACTGCCTCCTGGAACCCCTTCAAATGCCCCAAACAATTTGGCCCTCTCTGCTTTCCTGCCGACTCTATCCTCAAAAGCACCTTTTTTCACTTTTGGTGTCCTCCGCAGCAAAGAAGACAAACGTCCAGCTTTTGCTGCCACAGCAAAGGTGCCAGCGGGGAAAAGTCATGCTGGTCCTCACTGCCTCCTGGAACCCCTTCAAATGCCCCACACAATTTGGCCCTCTCTGCTTTCCTGCCGACTATATCCTCAAAAGCACCTTTTTTCACTTTTGGCGCCCTCTGGAGCAAAAAAGACAAATGTCCAGCTTTTGCTGCCACAGCAAAGGTGCCAGCTAGGAAAAGTGATGCTGGTCCTCACAGCGTCCTAGAACCCCTTCAAATGCCCCACACAATTTGGCCCTCTCTGCTTTCCTGCCCACTCTATCCTCAAAAGCACCTTTTTTCACTTTTGGCGCCCTCCGCAGCAAAAAAGACAAACGTCCAGCTTTTGCTGCCACAGCAAAGGTGCCAGCGGGGAAAAGTCATGCTGGTCCTCACTGCCTCCTGAAACCCCTTCAAATGCCCCACACAATTTGGCCCTCTCTGCTTTCCTGCTAAGTCTATGCTCAAAAGCACCTTTTTTCACATTTGGCGCCCTCCGCAGCAAAAAAGACAAACGTCCAGCTTTTGCTGCCACAGCAAAGGTGCCAGCGGGGAAAAGTCATGCTGGTCCTCACTGCCTCCTGGAACCCCTTCAAATGCCCCACACAATTTGGCCCTCTCTGCTTTCCTGCCCACTCTATCCTCAAAAGCACCTTTTCTCACTTTTGGCGCCCTCCGGAGCAGAAAAGACAAACGTCCAGCTTTTGCTGCCACAGCAAAGGTGCCAGCAGGGAAAAGTCATGCTGGTCCTCACTGCCTCCTGGAACCCCTTCAAATGCCCCACACAATTTGGCCCTCTCTGCTTTCCTGCCGACTCTATCCTCAAAAGCACCTTTTTTCACTTTTGGCGCCCTCCGCAGCAAAAAAGACAAACGTCCAGCTTTTGCTGCCACAGCAAAGGTGCCAGCGGGGAAAAGTCATGCTGGTCCTCACTGCCTCCTGGAACCCCTTCAAATGCCCCACACAATTTGGCCCTCTCTGCTTTCCTGCTGAGTCTATGCTCAAAAGCACCTTTTTTCACATTTGGCACCCTCCGGAGCAAAAAGACAAACGTCCAGCTTTTGCTGCCACAGCAAAGGTGCCAGCGGGGAAAAGTCATGCTGGTCCTCACTGCCTCCTGAAACCCTTTCAAATGCCCCACACAATTTGGCCCTCTCTGCTTTCCTGCTGAGTCTATGCTCAAAAGCACCTTTTTTTACTTTTGGCACCCTCCGGAGCAAAAAAGACAAACGTCCAGCTTTTGCTGCCACAGCAAAGGTGCCAGCAGGGAAAAGTCATGCTGGTCCTCACTGCCTCCTGGAACCCCTTAAAATGCCCCAAACAATTTGGCCCCTCTCTGCTTTCCTGCCGACTCTATCCTCAAAAGCACCTTTTTTCACTTTTGGTGTCCTCCGCAGCAAAGAAGACAAACGTCCAGCTTTTGCTGCCACAGCAAAGGTGCCAGCGGGGAAAAGTGATGCTGGTCCTCACTGCCTCCTGGGACCCCTTCAAATGCCCCACACAATTTGGCCCTCTCTGCTTTCCTGCCGACTCTATCCTCAAAGCACCTTTTCTCACTTTTGGCGCCCTCCGGAGCAGAAAAGACAAACGTCCAGCTTTTGCTGCCACAGCAAAGGTGCCAGCGGGGAAAAGTGATGCTGGTCCTCACTGCCTCCTGGAACCCCTTCAAATGCCCCACACAATTTGGCCCTCTCTGCTTTCCTGCGCACGCTATCCTCAAAAGCACCTTTTTTCACTTTCGGCGCTGTTTGGAGCAAAAAAGACAAACGTCCAGCTTTTGCTGCCACAGCAAAGGTGCCAGCGGGGAAAAGTCATGCTGGTCCTCACTGCCTCCTGGAACCCCTTCAAATGCCCCAGACAATTTGGCCCTCTCTGCTTTCATGCCGACTATATCTTCAAAAGCACCTTTTTTCACTTTTGGCGCCCTCTGGAGCAAAAAAGACAAATGTCCAGCTTTTGCTGCCACAGCAAAGGTGCCAGCTAGGAAAAGTGATGCTGGTCCTCACAGCGTCCTGGAACCCCTTCAAATGCCCCACACAATTTGGCCCTCTCTGCTTTCCTGCCCACTCTATCCTCAAAAGCACCTTTTTTCACTTTTGGCGCCCTCTGGAGCAAAAAAGACAAATGTCCAGCTTTTGCTGCCACAGCAAAGGTGCCAGCGGGGAAAAGTGATGCTGGTCCTCACTGCCTCCTGGAACCCCTTCAAATGCCCCACACAATTTGGCCCTCTCTGCTTTCCTGCCCACTCTATCCTCAAAAGCACCTTTTTTCACTTTTGGCGCCCTCCGCAGCAAAAAAGACAAACGTCCAGCTTTTGCTGCCACAGCAAAAGTGCCAGCGGGAAAAGTCATGCTGGTCCTCACTGCCTCCTGGAACCCCTTCAAATGCCCCACACAATTTGGCCCTCTCTGCTTTCCTGCCCACTCTATCCTCAAAAGCACCTTTTTTCACTTTTGGTGTCCTCCGCAGCAAAGAAGACAAACGTCCAGCTTTTGCTGCCACAGCAAAGGTGCCAGCGGGGAAAAGTGATGCTGGTCCTCACTGCCTCCTGGAACCCCTTCAAATGCCCCACACAATTTGGCCCTCTCTGCTTTCCTGCCCACTCTATCCTCAAAAGCACCTTTTTTCACTTTTGGCGCCCTCCGCAGCAAAAAAAGACAAACGTCCAGCTTTTGCTGCCACAGCAAAGGTGCCAGCGGTGAAAAGTCATGCTGGTCCTCACTGCCTCCTGGAACCCCTTCAAATGCCCCACACAATTTGGCCCTCTCTGCTTTCCTGCCCACTCTATCCTCAAAAGCACCTTTATTCACTTTTGGCGCCCTCCGCAGCAAAAAAGACAAACGTCCAGCTTTTGCTGCCACAGCAAAGGTGCCAGCGGGGAAAAGTCATGCTGGTCCTCACTGCCTCCTGGAACCCCTTCAAATGCCCCAAACAATTTGGCCCTCTCTGCTTTCCTGCCGACTCTATCCTCAAAAGCACCTTTTTTCACTTTTGGTGTCCTCCGCAGCAAAGAAGACAAACGTCCAGCTTTTGCTGCCACAGCAAAGGTGCCAGCGGGGAAAAGTCATGCTGGTCCTCACTGCCTCCTGGAACCCCTTCAAATGCCCCACACAATTTGGCCCTCTCTGCTTTCCTGCCGACTATATCCTCAAAAGCACCTTTTTTCACTTTTGGCGCCCTCTGGAGCAAAAAAGACAAATGTCCAGCTTTTGCTGCCACAGCAAAGGTGCCAGCTAGGAAAAGTGATGCTGGTCCTCACAGCGTCCTAGAACCCCTTCAAATGCCCCACACAATTTGGCCCTCTCTGCTTTCCTGCCCACTCTATCCTCAAAAGCACCTTTTTTCACTTTTGGCGCCCTCCGCAGCAAAAAAGACAAACGTCCAGCTTTTGCTGCCACAGCAAAGGTGCCAGCGGGGAAAAGTCATGCTGGTCCTCACTGCCTCCTGAAACCCCTTCAAATGCCCCACACAATTTGGCCCTCTCTGCTTTCCTGCTAAGTCTATGCTCAAAAGCACCTTTTTCACATTTGGCGCCCTCCGGAGCAAAAAAGACAAACGTCCAGCTTTTGCTGCCACAGCAAAGGTGCCAGCGGGGAAAAGTCATGCTGGTCCTCACTGCCTCCTGGAACCCCTTCAAATGCCCCACACAATTTGGCCCTCTCTGCTTTCCTGCCCACTCTATCCTCAAAAGCACCTTTTCTCACTTTTGGCGCCCTCCGGAGCAGAAAAGACAAACGTCCAGCTTTTGCTGCCACAGCAAAGGTGCCAGCAGGGAAAAGTCATGCTGGTCCTCACTGCCTCCTGGAACCCCTTCAAATGCCCCACACAATTTGGCCCTCTCTGCTTTCCTGCCGACTCTATCCTCAAAAGCACCTTTTTTCACTTTTGGCGCCCTCCGCAGCAAAAAAGACAAACGTCCAGCTTTTGCTGCCACAGCAAAGGTGCCAGCGGGGAAAAGTCATGCTGGTCCTCACTGCCTCCTGGAACCCCTTCAAATGCCCACACAATTTGGCCCTCTCTGCTTTCCTGCTGAGTCTATGCTCAAAAGCACCTTTTTTCACATTTGGCACCCTCCGGAGCAAAAAAGACAAACGTCCAGCTTTTGCTGCCACAGCAAAGGTGCCAGCGGGGAAAAGTCATGCTGGTCCTCACTGCCTCCTGAAACCCTTTCAAATGCCCCACACAATTTGGCCCTCTCTGCTTTCCTGCTGAGTCTATGCTCAAAAGCACCTTTTTTTACTTTTGGCACCCTCCGGAGCAAAAAAGACAAACGTCCAGCTTTTGCTGCCACAGCAAAGGTGCCAGCAGGGAAAAGTCATGCTGGTCCTCACTGCCTCCTGGAACCCCTTAAAATGCCCCAAACAATTTGGCCCTCTCTGCTTTCCTGCCGACTCTATCCTCAAAAGCACCTTTTTTCACTTTTGGTGTCCTCCGCAGCAAAGAAGACAAACGTCCAGCTTTTGCTGCCACAGCAAAGGTGCCAGCGGGGAAAAGTGATGCTGGTCCTCACTGCCTCCTGGAACCCCTTCAAATGCCCCACACAATTTGGCCCTCTCTGCTTTCCTGCCGACTTTATCCTCAAAAGCATCTTTTTTCACTTTTGGCGCCCTCCGCAGCAAAATGACAAACGTCCAGCTTTTGCTGCCACAGCAAAGGTGCCAGCGGGAAAAACTCATGCTGGTCCTCACTGCCTCCTGGAACCCCTTCAAATGCCCCACACAATTTGGCCCTCTCTGCTTTCCTGCCGACTCTATCCTCAGAAGCACCTTTTTTCACTTTTGGTGCCCTCCGGAGCAAAAAGACAACGTCCAGCTTTTGCTGCCACAGCAAAGGTGCCAGCGGGAAAAGTGATGCTGGTCCTCACTGCCTCCTGGAACCCCTTCAAATGCCCCAAACAATTTGGCCCTCTCTGCTTTCCTGCCCACTCTATCCTCAAAAGCACCTTTTTTCACTTTTGGTGTCCTCCGCAGCAAAGAAGACAAACGTCCAGCTTTTGCTGCCACAGCAAAGGTGCCAGCGGGGAAAAGTGATGCTGGTCCTCACTGCCTCCTGGAACCCCTTCAAATGCCCCACACAATTTGGCCCTCTCTGCTTTCCTGCCCACTCTATCCTCAAAAGCACCTTTTTTCACTTTTGGCGCCCTCCGCAGCAAAAAAGACAAACGTCCAGCTTTTGCTGCCACAGCAAAGGTGCCAGCGGGGAAAAGTCATGCTGGTCCTCACTGCCTCCTGGAACCCCTTCAAATGCCCCACACAATTTGGCCCTCTCTGCTTTCCTGCCCACTCTATCCTCAAAAGCACCTTTTTCACTTTTGGTGTCCTCCGCAGCAAAGAAGACAAACGTCCAGCTTTTGCTGCCACAGCAAAGGTGCCAGCGGGGAAAAGTGATGCTGGTCCTCACTGCCTCCTGGAACCCCTTCAAATGCCCCACACAATTTGGCCCTCTCTGCTTTCCTGCCCACTCTATCCTCAAAAGCACCTTTTTTCACTTTTGGCGCCCTCCGCAGCAAAAAAAGACAAACGTCCAGCTTTTGCTGCCACAGCAAAGGTGCCAGCGGGGAAAAGTCATGCTGGTCCTCACTGCCTCCTGGAACCCCTTCAAATGCCCCACACAATTTGGCCCTCTCTGCTTTCCTGCCCACTCTATCCTCAAAAGCACCTTTATTCACTTTTGGCGCCCTCCGCAGCAAAAAAGACAAACGTCCAGCTTTTGCTGCCACAGCAAAGGTGCCAGCGGGGAAAAGTCATGCTGGTCCTCACTGCCTCCAGGAACCCCTTCAAATGCCCCAAACAATTTGGCCCTCTCTGCTTTCCTGCCGACTCTATCCTCAAAAGCACCTTTTTTCACTTTTGGTGTCCTCCGCAGCAAAGAAGACAAACGTCCAGCTTTTGCTGCCACAGCAAAGGTGCAGCGGGGAAAAGTCATGCTGGTCCTCACTGCCTCCTGGAACCCCTTCAAATGCCCCACACAATTTGGCCCTCTCTGCTTTCCTGCCGACTATATCCTCAAAAGCACCTTTTTTCACTTTGGCGCCTCTGGAGCAAAAAGACAAATGTCCAGCTTTTGCTGCCACAGCAAAGGTGCCAGCTAGGAAAAGTGATGCTGGTCCTCACAGCGTCCTAGAACCCCTTCAAATGCCCCACACAATTTGGCCCTCTCTGCTTTCCTGCCCACTCTATCCTCAAAAGCACCTTTTTTCACTTTTGGCGCCCTCCGCAGCAAAAAAGACAAACGTCCAGCTTTTGCTGCCACAGCAAAGGTGCCAGCGGGGAAAAGTCATGCTGGTCCTCACTGCCTCCTGAAACCCCTTCAAATGCCCCACACAATTTGGCCCTCTCTGCTTTCCTGCTAAGTCTATGCTCAAAAGCACCTTTTTTCACATTTGGCGCCCTCCGCAGCAAAAAAGACAAACGTCCAGCTTTTGCTGCCACAGCAAAGGTGCCAGCGGGGAAAAGTCATGCTGGTCCTCACTGCCTCCTGGAACCCCTTCAAATGCCCCACACAATTTGGCCCTCTCTGCTTTCCTGCCCACTCTATCCTCAAAAGCACCTTTTCTCACTTTTGGCGCCCTCCGGAGCAGAAAAGACAAACGTCCAGCTTTTGCTGCCACAGCAAAGGTGCCAGCAGGGAAAAGTCATGCTGGTCCTCACTGCCTCCTGGAACCCCTTCAAATGCCCCACACAATTTGGCCCTCTCTGCTTTCCTGCTAAGTCTATGCTCCAAAAGCACCTTTTTTCACATTTGGCGCCCTCCGCAGCAAAAAAGACAAACGTCCAGCTTTTGCTGCCACAGCAAAGGTGCCAGCGGGGAAAAGTCATGCTGGTCCTCACTGCCTCCTGGAACCCCTTCAAATGCCCCACACAATTTGGCCCTCTCTGCTTTCCTGCTGAGTCTATGCTCAAAAGCACCTTTTTTCACATTTGGCACCCTCCGGAGCAAAAAAGACAAACGTCCAGCTTTTGCTGCCACAGCAAAGGTGCCAGCGGGGAAAAGTGATGCTGGTCCTCACTGCCTCCTGGAACCCCTTCAAATGCCCCAAACAATTTGGCCCTCTCTGCTTTCCTGCCCACTCTATCCTCAAAAGCACCTTTTTTCACTTTTGGTGTCCTCCGCAGCAAAGAAGACAAACGTCCAGCTTTTGCTGCCACAGCAAAGGTGCCAGCGGGGAAAAGTGATGCTGGTCCTCACTGCCTCCTGGAACCCCTTCAAATGCCCCACACAATTTGGCCCTCTCTGCTTTCCTGCCCACTCTATCCTCAAAAGCACCTTTTTTCACTTTTGGTGTCCTCCGCAGCAAAGAAGACAAACGTCCAGCTTTTGCTGCCACAGCAAAGGTGCCAGCGGGGAAAAGTGATGCTGGTCCTCACTGCCTCCTGGAACCCCTTCAAATGCCCCAAACAATTTGGCCCTCTCTGCTTTCCTGCCCACTCTATCCTCAAAAGCACCTTTTTCACTTTTGGTGTCCTCCGCAGCAAAGAAGACAAACGTCCAGCTTTTGCTGCCACAGCAAAGGTGCCAGCGGGGAAAAGTCATGCTGGTCCTCACTGCCTCCTGGAACCCCTTCAAATGCCCCACACAATTTGGCCCTCTCTGCTTTCCTGCCCACTCTATCCTCAAAAGCACCTTTTTTCACTTTTGGTGTCCTCCGCAGCAAAGAAGACAAACGTCCAGCTTTTGCTGCCACAGCAAAGGTGCCAGCGGGGAAAAGTGATGCTGGTCCTCACTGCCTCCTGGAACCCCTTCAAATGCCCCACACAATTTGGCCCTCTCTGCTTTCCTGCCCACTCTATCCTCAAAAGCACCTTTTTTCACTTTTGGCGCCCTCCGCAGCAAAAAAAGACAAACGTCCAGCTTTTGCTGCCACAGCAAAGGTGCCAGCGGGGAAAAGTCATGCTGGTCCTCACTGCCTCCTGGAACCCCTTCAAATGCCCCACACAATTTGGCCCTCTCTGCTTTCCTGCCCACTCTATCCTCAAAAGCACCTTTATTCACTTTTGGCGCCCTCCGCAGCAAAAAAGACAAACGTCCAGCTTTTGCTGCCACAGCAAAGGTGCCAGCGGGGAAAAGTCATGCTGGTCCTCACTGCCTCCAGGAACCCCTTCAAATGCCCCAAACAATTTGGCCCTCTCTGCTTTCCTGCCGACTCTATCCTCAAAAGCACCTTTTTTCACTTTTGGTGTCCTCCGCAGCAAAGAAGACAAACGTCCAGCTTTTGCTGCCACAGCAAAGGTGCCAGCGGGGAAAAGTCATGCTGGTCCTCACTGCCTCCTGGAACCCCTTCAAATGCCCCACACAATTTGGCCCTCTCTGCTTTCCTGCCCACTCTATCCTCAAAAGCACCTTTTTTTCACTTTTGGCGCCCTCCGCAGCAAAAAAGACAAACGTCCACGTCCAGCTTTTGCTGCCACAGCAAAGGTGCCAGCGGGGAAAAGTCATGCTGGTCCTCACTGCCTCCTGGAACCCCTTCAAATGCCCCACACAATTTGGCCCTCTCTGCTTTCCTGCCCACTCTATCCTCAAAAGCACCTTTTTTCACTTTTGGTGTCCTCCGCAGCAAAGAAGACAAACGTCCAGCTTTTGCTGCCACAGCAAAGGTGCCAGCGGGGAAAAGTGATGCTGGTCCTCACTGCCTCCTGGAACCCCTTCAAATGCCCCACACAATTTGGCCCTCTCTGCTTTCCTGCCCACTCTATCCTCAAAAGCACCTTTTTTCACTTTTGGCGCCCTCCGCAGCAAAAAAAGACAAACGTCCAGCTTTTGCTGCCACAGCAAAGGTGCCAGCGGGGAAAAGTCATGCTGGTCCTCACTGCCTCCTGGAACCCCTTCAAATGCCCCACACAATTTGGCCCTCTCTGCTTTCCTGCCCACTCTATCCTCAAAAGCACCTTTATTCACTTTTGGCGCCCTCCGCAGCAAAAAAGACAAACGTCCAGCTTTTGCTGCCACAGCAAAGGTGCCAGCGGGGAAAAGTCATGCTGGTCCTCACTGCCTCCAGGAACCCCTTCAAATGCCCCAAACAATTTGGCCCTCTCTGCTTTCCTGCCGACTCTATCCTCAAAAGCACCTTTTTTCACTTTTGGTGTCCTCCGCAGCAAAGAAGACAAACGTCCAGCTTTTGCTGCCACAGCAAAGGTGCCAGCGGGGAAAAGTCATGCTGGTCCTCACTGCCTCCTGGAACCCCTTCAAATGCCCCACACAATTTGGCCCTCTCTGCTTTCCTGCCGACTATATCCTCAAAAGCACCTTTTTTCACTTTTGGCGCCCTCTGGAGCAAAAAAGACAAATGTCCAGCTTTTGCTGCCACAGCAAAGGTGCCAGCTAGGAAAAGTGATGCTGGTCCTCACAGCGTCCTAGAACCCCTTCAAATGCCCCACACAATTTGGCCCTCTCTGCTTTCCTGCCCACTCTATCCTCAAAAGCACCTTTTTTCACTTTTGGCGCCCTCCGCAGCAAAAAAGACAAACGTCCAGCTTTTGCTGCCACAGCAAAGGTGCCAGCGGGGAAAAGTCATGCTGGTCCCTCACTGCCTCCTGAAACCCCTTCAAATGCCCCACACAATTTGGCCCTCTCTGCTTTCCTGCTAAGTCTATGCTCAAAAGCACCTTTTTTCACATTTGGCGCCCTCCGCAGCAAAAAAGACAAACGTCCAGCTTTTGCTGCCACAGCAAAGGTGCCAGCGGGGAAAAGTCATGCTGGTCCTCACTGCCTCCTGGAACCCCTTCAAATGCCCCACACAATTTGGCCCTCTCTGCTTTCCTGCCCACTCTATCCTCAAAAGCACCTTTTCTCACTTTTGGCGCCCTCCGGAGCAGAAAAGACAAACGTCCAGCTTTTGCTGCCACAGCAAAGGTGCCAGCAGGGAAAAGTCATGCTGGTCCTCACTGCCTCCTGGAACCCCTTCAAATGCCCCACACAATTTGGCCCTCTCTGCTTTCCTGCCGACTCTATCCTCAAAAGCACCTTTTTTCACTTTTGGCGCCCTCCGCAGCAAAAAAGACAAACGTCCAGCTTTTGCTGCCACAGCAAAGGTGCCAGCGGGGAAAAGTCATGCTGGTCCTCACTGCCTCCTGGAACCCCTTCAAATGCCCCACACAATTTGGCCCTCTCTGCTTTCCTGCTGAGTCTATGCTCAAAAGCACCTTTTTTCACATTTGGCACCCTCCGGAGCAAAAAAGACAAACGTCCAGCTTTTGCTGCCACAGCAAAGGTGCCAGCGGGGAAAAGTGATGCTGGTCCTCACTGCCTCCTGGAACCCCTTCAAATGCCCCAAACAATTTGGCCCTCTCTGCTTTCCTGCCCACTCTATCCTCAAAAGCACCTTTTTTCACTTTTGGTGTCCTCCGCAGCAAAGAAGACAAACGTCCAGCTTTTGCTGCCACAGCAAAGGTGCCAGCGGGGAAAAGTGATGCTGGTCCTCACTGCCTCCTGGAACCCCTTCAAATGCCCCACACAATTTGGCCCTCTCTGCTTTCCTGCCCACTCTATCCTCAAAAGCACCTTTTTTCACTTTTGGCGCCCTCCGCAGCAAAAAAGACAAACGTCCAGCTTTTGCTGCCACAGCAAAGGTGCCAGCGGGGAAAAGTCATGCTGGTCCTCACTGCCTCCTGGAACCCCTTCAAATGCCCCACACAATTTGGCCCTCTCTGCTTTCCTGCCCACTCTATCCTCAAAAGCACCTTTTTTCACTTTTGGTGTCCTCCGCAGCAAAGAAGACAAACGTCCAGCTTTTGCTGCCACAGCAAAGGTGCCAGCGGGGAAAAGTGATGCTGGTCCTCACTGCCTCCTGGAACCCCTTCAAATGCCCCACACAATTTGGCCCTCTCTGCTTTCCTGCCCACTCTATCCTCAAAAGCACCTTTTTTCACTTTTGGCGCCCTCCGCAGCAAAAAAAGACAAACGTCCAGCTTTTGCTGCCACAGCAAAGGTGCCAGCGGGGAAAAGTCATGCTGGTCCTCACTGCCTCCTGGAACCCCTTCAAATGCCCCACACAATTTGGCCCTCTCTGCTTTCCTGCCCACTCTATCCTCAAAAGCACCTTTATTCACTTTTGGCGCCCTCCGCAGCAAAAAAGACAAACGTCCAGCTTTTGCTGCCACAGCAAAGGTGCCAGCGGGGAAAAGTCATGCTGGTCCTCACTGCCTCCAGGAACCCCTTCAAATGCCCCAAACAATTTGGCCCTCTCTGCTTTCCTGCCGACTCTATCCTCAAAAGCACCTTTTTTCACTTTTGGTGTCCTCCGCAGCAAAGAAGACAAACGTCCAGCTTTTGCTGCCACAGCAAAGGTGCCAGCGGGGAAAAGTCATGCTGGTCCTCACTGCCTCCTGGAACCCCTTCAAATGCCCCACACAATTTGGCCCTCTCTGCTTTCCTGCCGACTATATCCTCAAAAGCACCTTTCTTTCCACACCTTTTGGCCTGGAGCAAAAAAGACAAATGTCCAGCTTTTGCTGCCACAGCAAAGGTGCCAGCTAGGAAAAGTGATGCTGGTCCTCACAGCGTCCTAGAACCCCTTCAAATGCCCCACACAATTTGGCCCTCTCTGCTTTCCTGCCCACTCTATCCTCAAAAGCACCTTTTTTCACTTTTGGCGCCCTCCGCAGCAAAAAAGACAAACGTCCAGCTTTTGCTGCCACAGCAAAGGTGCCAGCGGGGAAAAGTCATGCTGGTCCTCACTGCCTCCTGAAACCCCTTCAAATGCCCCACACAATTTGGCCCTCTCTGCTTTCCTGCTAAGTCTATGCTCAAAAGCACCTTTTTTCACATTTGGCGCCCTCCGCAGCAAAAAAGACAAACGTCCAGCTTTTGCTGCCACAGCAAAGGTGCCAGCGGGGAAAAGTCATGCTGGTCCCTCACTGCCTCCTGGAACCCCTTCAAATGCCCCACACAATTTGGCCCTCTCTGCTTTCCTGCCCACTCTATCCTCAAAAGCACCTTTTCTCACTTTTGGCGCCCTCCGGAGCAGAAAAGACAAACGTCCAGCTTTTGCTGCCACAGCAAAGGTGCCAGCAGGGAAAAGTCATGCTGGTCCTCACTGCCTCCTGGAACCCCTTCAAATGCCCCACACAATTTGGCCCTCTCTGCTTTCCTGCCGACTCTATCCTCAAAAGCACCTTTTTTCACTTTTGGCGCCCTCCGCAGCAAAAAAGACAAACGTCCAGCTTTTGCTGCCACAGCAAAGGTGCCAGCGGGGAAAAGTCATGCTGGTCCTCACTGCCTCCTGGAACCCCTTCAAATGCCCCACACAATTTGGCCCTCTCTGCTTTCCTGCTGAGTCTATGCTCAAAAGCACCTTTTTTCACATTTGGCACCCTCCGGAGCAAAAAAGACAAACGTCCAGCTTTTGCTGCCACAGCAAAGGTGCCAGCGGGGAAAAGTCATGCTGGTCCTCACTGCCTCCTGAAACCCTTTCAAATGCCCCACACAATTTGGCCCTCTCTGCTTTCCTGCTGAGTCTATGCTCAAAAGCACCTTTTTTTACTTTTGGCACCCTCCGGAGCAAAAAAGACAAACGTCCAGCTTTTGCTGCCACAGCAAAGGTGCCAGCAGGGAAAAGTCATGCTGGTCCTCACTGCCTCCTGGAACCCCTTAAAATGCCCCAAACAATTTGGCCCTCTCTGCTTTCCTGCCGACTCTATCCTCAAAAGAACCTTTTTTCACTTTTGGTGTCCTCCGCAGCAAAGAAGACAAACGTCCAGCTTTTGCTGCCACAGCAAAGGTGCCAGCGGGGAAAAGTGATGCTGGTCCTCACTGCCTCCTGGAACCCCTTCAAATGCCCCACACAATTTGGCCCTCTCTGCTTTCCTGCCCACTCTATCCTCAAAAGCATCTTTTTTCACTTTTGGCGCCCTCCGCAGCAAAATGACAAACGTCCAGCTTTTGCTGCCACAGCAAAGGTGCCAGCGGGAAAACTCATGCTGGTCCTCACTGCCTCCTGGAACCCCTTCAAATGCCCCACACAATTTGGCCCTCTCTGCTTTCCTGCCGACTCTATCCTCAGAAGCACCTTTTTTCACTTTTGGTGCCCTCCGGAGCAAAAAAGACAAACGTCCAGCTTTTGCTGCCACAGCAAAGGTGCCAGCGGGGAAAAGTGATGCTGGTCCTCACTGCCTCCTGGAACCCCTTCAAATGCCCCAAACAATTTGGCCCTCTCTGCTTTCCTGCCCACTCCTATCCTCAAAAGCACCTTTTTTCACTTTTGGTGTCCTCCGCAGCAAAGAAGACAAACGTCCAGCTTTTGCTGCCACAGCAAAGGTGCCAGCGGGGAAAAGTGATGCTGGTCCTCACTGCCTCCTGGAACCCCTTCAAATGCCCACACAATTTGGCCCTCTCTGCTTTCCTGCCCACTCTATCCTCAAAAGCACCTTTTTTCACTTTTGGCGCCCTCCGCAGCAAAAAAGACAAACGTCCAGCTTTTGCTGCCACAGCAAAGGTGCCAGCAGGGAAAAGTCATGCTGGTCCTCACTGCCTCCTGGAACCCCTTCAAATGCCCCACACAATTTGGCCCTCTCTGCTTTCCTGCCGACTCTATCCTCAAAAGCACCTTTTTTCACTTTTGGCGCCCTCCGCAGCAAAAAAGACAAACGTCCAGCTTTTGCTGCCACAGCAAAGGTGCCAGCGGGGAAAAGTCATGCTGGTCCTCACTGCCTCCTGGAAACCCTTCAAATGCCCCACACAATTTGGCCCTCTCTGCTTTCCTGCTGAGTCTATGCTCAAAAGCACCTTTTTTCACATTTGGCACCCTCCGGAGCAAAAAAGACAAACGTCCAGCTTTTGCTGCCACAGCAAAGGTGCCAGCGGGGAAAAGTCATGCTGGTCCTCACTGCCTCCTGAAACCCTTTCAAATGCCCCACACAATTTGGCCCTCTCTGCTTTCCTGCTGAGTCTATGCTCAAAAGCACCTTTTTTTACTTTTGGCACCCTCCGGAGCAAAGAAGACAAACGTCCAGCTTTTGCTGCCACAGCAAAGGTGCCAGCAGGGAAAAGTCATGCTGGTCCTCACTGCCTCCTGGAACCCCTTCAAATGCCCCACACAATTTGGCCCTCTCTGCTTTCCTGCCGACTCTATCCTCAAAAGCACCTTTTTTCACTTTTGGTGTCCTCCGCAGCAAAGAAGACAAACGTCCAGCTTTTGCTGCCACAGCAAAGGTGCCAGCGGGGAAAAGTGATGCTGGTCCTCACTGCCTCCTGGAACCCCTTCAAATGCCCCACACAATTTGGCCCTCTCTGCTTTCCTGCCGACTCTATCCTCAAAAGCATCTTTTTTCACTTTTGGCGCCCTCCGCAGCAAAATGACAAACGTCCAGCTTTTGCTGCCACAGCAAAGGTGCCAGCGGGAAAACTCATGCTGGTCCTCACTGCCTCCTGGAACCCCTTCAAATGCCCCACACAATTTGGCCCTCTCTGCTTTCTTGCCGACTCTATCCTCAGAAGCACCTTTTTTCACTTTTGGTGCCCTCCGGAGCAAAAAAGACAAACGTCCAGCTTTTGCTGCCACAGCAAAGGTGCCAGCGGGGAAAAGTGATGCTGGTCCTCACTGCCTCCTGGAACCCCTTCAAATGCCCCACACAATTTGGCCCTCTCTGCTTTCCTGCCCACTCTATCCTCAAAAGCACCTTTTTTCACTTTTGGTGTCCTCCGCAGCAAAGAAGACAAACGTCCAGCTTTTGCTGCCACAGCAAAGGTGCCAGCGGGGGAAAAGTGATGCTGGTCCTCACTGCCTCCTGGAACCCCTTCAAATGCCCCACACAATTTGGCCCTCTCTGCTTTCCTGCCCACTCTATCCTCAAAAGCACCTTTTTTCACTTTTGGCGCCCTCCGCAGCAAAAAAGACAAACGTCCAGCTTTTGCTGCCACAGCAAAGGTGCCAGCGGGGAAAAGTCATGCTGGTCCTCACTGCCTCCTGGAACCCCTTCAAATGCCCCACACAATTTGGCCCTCTCTGCTTTCCTGCCCACTCTATCCTCAAAAGCACCTTTTTTCACTTTTGGCGCCCTCCGCAGCAAAAAAGACAAACGTCCAGCTTTTGCTGCCACAGCAAAGGTGCCAGCGGGGAAAAGTCATGCTGATCCTCACTGCCTCCTGGAACCCCTTCAAATGCCCCAAACAATTTGGCCCTCTCTGCTTTCCTGCCGACTCTATCCTCAAAAGCACCTTTTTTCACTTTTGGTGTCCTCCGCAGCAAAGAAGACAAACGTCCAGCTTTTGCTGCCACAGCAAAGGTGCCAGCGGGGAAAAGTGATGCTGGTCCTCACTGCCTCCTGGAACCCCTTCAAATGCCCCACACAATTTGGCCCTCTCTGCTTTCCTGCCCACTCTATCCTCAAAAGCACCTTTTTTCACTTTTGGCGCCCTCCGCAGCAAAAAAGACAAACGTCCAGCTTTTGCTGCCACAGCAAAGGTGCCAGCGGGGAAAAGTCATGCTGGTCCTCACTGCCTCCTGGAACCCCTTCAAATGCCCCACACAATTTGGCCCTCTCTGCTTTCCTGCCGACTATATCCTCAAAAGCACCTTTTTTCACTTTTGGCGCCCTCTGGAGCAAAAAAGACAAATGTCCAGCTTTTGCTGCCACAGCAAAGGTGCCAGCTAGGAAAAGTGATGCTGGTCCTCACAGCGTCCTGGAACCCCTTCAAATGCCCCACACAATTTGGCCCTCTCTGCTTTCCTGCCCACTCTATCCTCAAAAGCACCTTTTTTCACTTTTGGCGCCCTCCGCAGCAAAAAAAACAAACGTCCAGCTTTTGCTGCCACAGCAAAGGTGCCAGCGGGGAAATGTGATGCTGGTCCTCACTGCCTCCTGGAAACCCTTCAAATGCCCCACACAATTTGGCCCTCTATGTTTTCCTGCCGACTCTATCCTCAAAAGCACCTTTTTTCACTTTTGGTGCCCTCCGCAGCAAAAAAGACAAACGTCCAGCTTTTGCTGCCACAGCAAAGGTGCCAGCGGGGAAAAGTCATGCTGGTCCTCACTGCCTCCTGGGACCCCTTCAAATGCCCCACACAATTTGGCCCTCTCTGCTTTCCTGCCGACTCTATCCTCAAAAGCACCTTTTCTCACTTTTGGCGCCCTCCGCAGCAAAAAAGACAAACGTCCAGCTTTTGCTGCCACAGCAAAGGGGCCAGCGGGGAAAAGTCATGCTGGTCCTCACTGCCTCCTGGAACCCCTTCAAATGCCCCACACAATTTGGCCCTCTCTGCTTTCCTGCCGACTCTATCCTCAAAAGCACCTTTTTTCACTTTTGGCGCCCTCCGCAGCAAAAAAGACAAACGTCCAGCTTTTGCTGCCACAGCAAAGGTGCCAGCGGGGAAAAGTCATGCTGGTCCTCACTGCCTCCTGGAACCCCTTCAAATGCCCCACACAATTTGGCCCTCTCTGCTTTCCTGCTGAGTCTATGCTCAAAAGCACCTTTTTTCACATTTGGCACGCTCCGGAGCAAAAAAGACAAACGTCCAGCTTTTGCTGCCACAGCAAAGGTGCCAGCGGGGAAAAGTCATGCTGGTCCTCACTGCCTCCTGAAACCCTTTCAAATGCCCCACACAATTTGGGCCTCTCTGCTTTCCTGCTGAGTCTATGCTCAAAAGCACCTTTTTTCACTTTTGGCACCCTCCGGAGCAAAAAAGACAAACGTCCAGCTTTTGCTGCCACAGCAAAGGTGCCAGCAGGGAAAAGTCATGCTGGTCCTCACTGCCTCCTGGAACCCCTTCAAATGCCCCAAACAATTTGGCCCTCTCTGCTTTCCTGCCGACTCTATCCTCAAAAGCACCTTTTTTCACTTTTGGTGTCCTCCGCAGCAAAGAAGACAAACGTCCAGCTTTTGCTGCCACAGCAAAGGTGCCAGCGGGGAAAAGTGATGCTGGTCCTCACTGCCTCCTGGAACCCCTTCAAATGCCCCACACAATTTGGCCCTCTCTGCTTTCCTGCCGACTCTATCCTCAAAAGCATCTTTTTTCACTTTTGGCGCCCTCCGCAGCAAAATGACAAACGTCCAGCTTTTGCTGCCACAGCAAAGGTGCCAGCGGGAAAACTCATGCTGGTCCTCACTGCCTCCTGGAACCCCTTCAAATGCCCCACACAATTTGGCCCTCTCTGCTTTCCTGCCGACTCTATCCTCAGAAGCACCTTTTTTCACTTTTGGTGCCCTCCGGAGCAAAAAAGACAAACGTCCAGCTTTTGCTGCCACAGCAAAGGTGCCAGCGGGGAAAAGTGATGCTGGTCCTCACTGCCTCCTGGAACCCCTTCAAATGCCCCAAACAATTTGGCCCTCTCTGCTTTCCTGCCCACTCTATCCTCAAAAGCACCTTTTTTCACTTTTGGTGTCCTCCGCAGCAAAGAAGACAAACGTCCAGCTTTTGCTGCCACAGCAAAGGTGCCAGCGGGGAAAAGTGATGCTGGTCCTCACTGCCTCCTGGAACCCCTTCAAATGCCCCAAACAATTTGGCCCTCTCTGCTTTCCTGCCGACTCTATCCTCAAAAGCACCTTTTCTCACTTTTGGCGCCCTCCGCAGCAAAATGACAAACGTCCAGCTTTTGCTGCCACAGCAAAGGTGCCAGCGGGAAAACTCATGCTGGTCCTCACTGTCTCCTGGAACCCCTTCAAATGCCCCACACAATTTGGCCCTCTCTGCTTTCCTGCCGACTCTATCCTCAGAAGCACCTTTTTTCACTTTTGGTGCCCTCCGGAGCAAAAAAGACAAACGTCCAGCTTTTGCTGCCACAGCAAAGGTGCCAGCGGGGAAAAGTGATGCTGGTCCTCACTGCCTCCTGGAACCCCTTCAAATGCCCCACACAATTTGGCCCTCTCTGCTTTCCTGCCGACTCTATCCTCAAAAGCACCTTTTTTCACTTTTGGTGTCCTCCGCAGCAAAGAAGACAAACGTCCAGCTTTTGCTGCCACAGCAAAGGTGCCAGCGGGGAAAAGTCATGCTGGTCCTCACTGCCTCCTGGAACCCCTTCAAATGCCCCACACAATTTGGCCCTCTCTGCTTTCCTGCCGACTCTATCCTCAAAAGCACCTTTTTTCACTTTTGGCGCCCTCCGCAGCAAAAAAGACAAACGTCCAGCTTTTGCTGCCACAGCAAAGGTGCCAGCGGGAAAACTCATGCTGGTCCTCACTGCCTCCTGGAACCCCTTCAAATGCCCCACACAATTTGGCCTTCTCTGCTTTCATGCCGACTATATCCTCAAAAGCACCTTTTTTCACTTTTGGCGCCCTCCGCAGCAAAAAAGACAAACGTCCAGCTTTTGCTGCCACAGCAAAGGTGCCAGCGGGGAAAAGTGATGCTGGTCCTCACTGCCTCCTGGAACCCCTTCAAATGCCCCAGACAATTTGGCCCTCTCTGCTTTCATGCCGACTATATCCTCAAAAGCACCTTTTTTCACTTTTGGCGCCCTCTGGAGCAAAAAAGACAAATGTCCAGCTTTTGCTGCCACAGCAAAGGTGCCAGCTAGGAAAAGTGATGCTGGTCCTCACAGCGTCCTGGAACCCCTTCAAATGCCCCACACAATTTGGCCCTCTCTGCTTTCCTGCCCACTCTATCCTCAAAAGCACCTTTTTTCACTTTTGGCGCCCTCTGGAGCAAAAAAAACAAATGTCCAGCTTTTGCTGCCACAGCAAAGGTGCCAGCGGGGAAAAGTCATGCTGGTCCTCACTGCCTCCTGGAACCCCTTCAAATGCCCCACACAATTTGGCCCTCTCTGCTTTCCTGCCCACTCTATCCTCAAAAGCACCTTTTTTCACTTTTGGCGCCCTCCGCAGCAAAAAAGACAAACGTCCAGCTTTTGCTGCCACAGCAAAAGTGCCAGCGGAAAAGTCATGCTGGTCCTCACTGCCTCCTGGAACCCCTTCAAATGCCCCACACAATTTGGCCCTCTCTGCTTTCCTGCCCACTCTATCCTCAAAAGCACCTTTTTTCACTTTTGGCGCCCTCCGCAGCAAAAAAGACAAACGTCCAGCTTTTGCTGCCACAGCAAAGGTGCCAGCGGGGAAAAGTCATGCTGGTCCTCACTGCCTCCAGGAACCCCTTCAAATGCCCCAAAACAATTTGGCCCTCTCTGCTTTCCCTGCCGACTCTATCCTCAAAAGCACCTTTTTTCACTTTTGGTGTCCTCCGCAGCAAAGAAGACAAACGTCCAGCTTTTGCTGCCACAGCAAAGGTGCCAGCGGGGAAAAGTTATGCTGGTCCTCACTGCCTCCTGGAACCCCTTCAAATGCCCCACACAATTTGGCCCTCTCTGCTTTCCTGCCCACTCTATCCTCAAAAGCACCTTTTTTCACTTTTGGAGCCCTCCGCAGCAAAAAAGACAAACGTCCAGCTTTTGCTGCCACAGCAAAGGTGCCAGCGGGGAAAAGTGATGCTGGTCCTCACTGCCTCCTGGAACCCCTTCAAATGCCCCACACAATTTGGCCCTCTCTGCTTTCCTGCCGACTCTATCCTCAAAAGCACCTTTTTTCACTTTTGGCGCCCTCCGCAGCAAAAAAGACAAACGTCCAGCTTTTGCTGCCACAGCAAAAGTGCCAGCGGGAAAAGTCATGCTGGTCCTCACTGCCTCCTGGAACCCCTTCAAATGCCCCACACAATTTGGCCCTCTCTGCTTTCCTTCCCACTCTATCCTCAAAAGCACCTTTATTCACTTTTGGCGCCCTCCGCAGCAAAAAAGACAAACGTCCAGCTTTTGCTGCCACAGCAAAGGTGCCAGCGGGGAAAAGTCATGCTGGTCCTCACTGCCTCCAGGAACCCCTTCAAATGCCCCAAACAATTTGGCCCTCTCTGCTTTCCTGCCCACTCTATCCTCAAAAGCACCTTTTTTCACTTTTGGCGCCCTCCGCAGCAAAAAAGACAAACGTCCAGCTTTTGCTGCCACAGCAAAGGTGCCAGCGGGGAAAAGTGATGCTGGTCCTCACTGCCTCCTGGAACCCCTTCAAATGCCCCACACAATTTGGCCCTCTCTGCTTTCCTGCCCACTCTATCCTCAAAAGCACCTTTATTCACTTTTGGCGCCCTCCGCAGCAAAAAAGACAAACGTCCAGCTTTTGCTGCCACAGCAAAGGTGCCAGCGGGGAAAAGTCATGCTGGTCCTCACTGCCTCCTGGAACCCCTTCAAATTCCCCAAACAATTTGGCCCTCTCTGCTTTCCTGCCGACTCTATCCTCAAAAGCACCTTTTTTCACTTTTGGTGTCCTCCGCAGCAAAGAAGACAAACGTCCAGCTTTTGCTGCCACAGCAAAGGTGCCAGCGGGGAAAAGTGATGCTGGTCCTCACTGCCTCCTGGAACCCCTTCAAATGCCCCACACAATTTGGCCCTCTCTGCTTTCCTGCCCACTCTATCCTCAAAAGCACCTTTTTTCACTTTTGGCGCCCTCCGCAGCAAAAAAGACAAACGTCCAGCTTTTGCTGCCACAGCAAAGGTGCCAGCGGGGAAAAGTGATGCTGGTCCTCACTGCCTCCTGGAACCCCTTCAAATGCCCCACACAATTTGGCCCTCTCTGCTTTCATGCCGACTATATCCTCAAAAGCACCTTTTTTCACTTTTGGCGCCCTCTGGAGCAAAAAAGACAAATGTCCAGCTTTTGCTGCCACAGCAAAGGTGCCAGCTAGGAAAAGTGATGCTGGTCCTCACAGCGTCCTGGAACCCCTTCAAATGCCCCACACAATTTGGCCCTCTCTGCTTTCCTGCCCACTCTATCCTCAAAAGCACCTTTTTTCACTTTTGGCGCCCTCCGCAGCAAAAAAGACAAACGTCCAGCTTTTGCTGCCACAGCAAAGGTGCCAGCGGGGAAAAGTCATGCTGGTCCTCACTGCCTCCTGAAACCCCTTCAAATGCCCCACACAATTTGGCCCTCTCTGCTTTCCTGCTAAGTCTATGCTCAAAAGCACCTTTTTTCACATTTGTCGCCCTCCGCAGCAAAAAAAACAAACGTCCAGCTTTTGCTGCCACAGCAAAGGTGCCAGCGGGGAAATGTGATGCTGGTCTTCACTGCCTCCTGGAAACCCTTCAAATGCCCCACACAATTTGGCCCTCTCTGCTTTCCTGCCGACTCTATCCTCAAAAGCACCTTTTTTCACTTTTGGCGCCCTCCGCAGCAAAAAAGACAAACGTCCAGCTTTTGCTGCCACAGCAAAGGTGCCAGCGGGAAAACTCATGCTGGTCCTCACTGCCTCCTGGAACCCCTTCAAATGCCCCACACAATTTGGCCTTCTCTGCTTTCATGCCGACTATATCCTCAAAAGCACCTTTTTTCACTTTTGGCGCCCTCCGCAGCAAAAAAGACAAACGTCCAGCTTTTGCTGCCACAGCAAAGGTGCCAGCGGGGAAAAGTGATGCTGGTCCTCACTGCCTCCTGGAACCCCTTCAAATGCCCCAGACAATTTGGCCCTCTCTGCTTTCATGCCGACTATATCCTCAAAAGCACCTTTTTTCACTTTTGGCGCCCTCTGGAGCAAAAAAGACAAATGTCCAGCTTTTGCTGCCACAGCAAAGGTGCCAGCTAGGAAAAGTGATGCTGGTCCTCACAGCGTCCTGGAACCCCTTCAAATGCCCCACACAATTTGGCCCTCTCTGCTTTCCTGCCCACTCTATCCTCAAAAGCACCTTTTTTCACTTTTGGCGCCCTCTGGAGCAAAAAAAACAAACGTCCAGCTTTTGCTGCCACAGCAAAGGTGCCAGCGGGGAAAAGTGATGCTGGTCCTCACTGCCTCCTGGAACCCCTTCAAATGCCCCACACAATTTGGCCCTCTCTGCTTTCCTGCCCACTCTATCCTCAAAAGCACCTTTTTTCACTTTTGGCGCCCTCCGCAGCAAAAAAGACAAACGTCCAGCTTTTGCTGCCACAGCAAAAGTGCCAGCGGGAAAAGTCATGCTGGTCCTCACTGCCTCCTGGAACCCCTTCAAATGCCCCACACAATTTGGCCCTCTCTGCTTTCCTGCCCACTCTATCCTCAAAAGCACCTTTATTCACTTTTGGCGCCCTCCGCAGCAAAAAAGACAAACGTCCAGCTTTTGCTGCCACAGCAAAGGTGCCAGCGGGGAAAAGTCATGCTGGTCCTCACTGCCTCCAGGAACCCCTTCAAATGCCCCAAACAATTTGGCCCTCTCTGCTTTCCTGCCGACTCTATCCTCAAAAGCACCTTTTTTCACTTTTGGCGCCCTCCGCAGCAAAAAAGACAAACGTCCAGCTTTTGCTGCCACAGCAAAGGTGCCAGCGGGGAAAAGTCATGCTGGTCCTCACTGCCTCCTGGAACCCCTTCAAATGCCCCACACAATTTGGCCCTCTCTGCTTTCCTGCCCACTCTATCCTCAAAAGCACCTTTTTTCACTTTTGGCGCCCTCCGCAGCAAAAAAGACAAACGTCCAGCTTTTGCTGCCACAGCAAAGGTGCCAGCGGGGAAAAGTGATGCTGGTCCTCACTGCCTCCTGGAACCCCTTCAAATGCCCCACACAATTTGGCCCTCTCTGCTTTCCTGCCCACTCTATCCTCAAAAGCACCTTTATTCACTTTTGGCGCCCTCCGCAGCAAAAAAGACAAACGTCCAGCTTTTGCTGCCACAGCAAAGGTGCCAGCGGGGAAAAGTCATGCTGGTCCTCACTTGCCTCCTGGAACCCCTTCAAATTCCCCAAACAATTTGGCCCTCTCTGCTTTCCTGCCGACTCTATCCTCAAAAGCACCTTTTTTCACTTTTGGTGTCCTCCGCAGCAAAGAAGACAAACGTCCAGCTTTTGCTGCCACAGCAAAGGTGCCAGCGGGGAAAAGTGATGCTGGTCCTCACTGCCTCCTGGAACCCCTTCAAATGCCCCACACAATTTGGCCCTCTCTGCTTTCCTGCCCACTCTATCCTCAAAAGCACCTTTTTTCACTTTTGGCGCCCTCCGCAGCAAAAAAGACAAACGTCCAGCTTTTGCTGCCACAGCAAAGGTGCCAGCGGGGAAAAGTGATGCTGGTCCTCACTGCCTCCTGGAACCCCTTCAAATGCCCCACACAATTTGGCCCTCTCTGCTTTCATGCCGACTATATCCTCAAAAGCACCTTTTTTCACTTTTGGCGCCCTCTGGAGCAAAAAAGACAAATGTCCAGCTTTTGCTGCCACAGCAAAGGTGCCAGCTAGGAAAAGTGATGCTGGTCCTCACAGCGTCCTGGAACCCCTTCAAATGCCCCACACAATTTGGCCCTCTCTGCTTTCCTGCCCACTCTATCCTCAAAAGCACCTTTTTTCACTTTTGGCGCCCTCCGCAGCAAAAAAGACAAACGTCCAGCTTTTGCTGCCACAGCAAAGGTGCCAGCGGGGAAAAGTCATGCTGGTCCTCACTGCCTCCTGAAACCCCTTCAAATGCCCCACACAATTTGGCCCTCTCTGCTTTCCTGCTAAGTCTATGCTCAAAAGCACCTTTTTTCACATTTGTCGCCCTCCGCAGCAAAAAAAACAAACGTCCAGCTTTTGCTGCCACAGCAAAGGTGCCAGCGGGGAAATGTGATGCTGGTCCTCACTGCCTCCTGGAAACCCTTCAAATGCCCCACACAATTTGGCCCTCTATGTTTTCCTGCCCACTCTATCCTCAAAAGCACCTTTTTTCACTTTTGGTGCCCTCCGCAGCAAAAAAGACAAACGTCCAGCTTTTGCTGCCACAGCAAAGGTGCCAGCGGGGAAAAGTCATGCTGGTCCTCACTGCCTCCTGGAACCCCTTCAAATGCCCCACACAATTTGGCCCTCTCTGCTTTCCTGCCCACTCTATCCTCAAAAGCACCTTTTTTCACTTTTGGCGCCCTCCGCAGCAAAAAAGACAAACGTCCAGCTTTTGCTGCCACAGCAAATGTGCCAGCGGGGAAAAGTCATGCTGGTCCTCACTGCCTCCTGGAACCCCTTCAAATGCCCCACACAATTTGGCCCTCTCTGCTTTCCTGCCCACTCTATCCTCAGAAGCACCTTTTTTCACTTTTGGTGCCCTCCGCAGCAAAAAAGACAAACGTCCAGCTTTTGCTGCCACAGCAAAGGTGCCAGCGGGGAAAAGTCATGCTGGTCCTCACTGCCTCCTGGAACCCCTTCAAATGCCCCAAACAATTTGGCCCTCTCTGCTTTCCTGCCCACTCTATCCTCAAAAGCACCTTTTTTCACTTTTGGTGTGCTCCGCAGCAAAGAAGACAAACGTCCAGCTTTTGCTGCCACAGCAAAGGTGCCAGCGGGGAAAAGTCATGCTGGTCCTCACTGCCTCCTGGAACCCCTTCAAATGCCCCACACAATTTGGCCCTCTCTGCTTTCCTGCCGACTCTATCCTCAAAAGCACCTTTTTTCACTTTTGGCGCCCTCCGCAGCAAAATGACAAACGTCCAGCTTTTGCTGCCACAGCAAAGGTGCCAGCGGGAAAACTCATGCTGGTCCTCACTGCCTCCTGGAACCCCTTCAAATGCCCCACACAATTTGGCCTTCTCTGCTTTCATGCCGACTATATCCTCAAAAGCACCTTTTTTTACTTTTGGCGCCCTCTGGAGCAAAAAAGACAAATGTCCAGCTTTTGCTGCCACAGCAAAGGTGCCAGCTAGGAAAAGTGATGCTGGTCCTCACAGCGTCTTGGAACCCCTTCAAATGCCCCACACAATTTGGCCCTCTCTGCTTTCCTGCCCACTCTATCCTCAAAAGCACCTTTTTTAACTTTTGGCGCCCTCCGCAGTAAAAAAGACAAACGTCCAGCTTTTGCTGCCACAGCAAAGGTGCCAGCGGGGAAAAGTCATGCTGGTCCTCACTGCCTCCTGAAACCCCTTCAAATGCCCCACACAATTTGGCCCTCTCTGCTTTCCTGCTAAGTCTATGCTCAAAAGCACCTTTTTTCACATTTGGCACCCTCCGGAGCAAAAAAGACAAACGTCCAGCTTTTGCTGCGACAGCAAAGGTGCCAGCGGGGAAAAGTCGCGCTGGTCCTCACTGCCTCCTGGAAACCCTTCAAATGCCCCACACAATTTGGCCCTCTCTGGTTTCCTGCCCACTCTATCCTCAAAAGCACCTTTTTTCACTTTTGGCGCCCTCCGGAGCAAAAAAAACAAACGTCCAGCTTTTGCTGCCACAGCAAAGGTGCCAGCGGGGAAAAGTCATGCTGGTCCTCACTGCCTCCTGGGACCCCTTCAAATGCCCCACACAATTTGGCCCTCTCTGCTTTCCTGCCGACTCTATCCTCAAAAGCACCTTTTCTCACTTTTGGCGCCCTCCGGAGCAAAAAAGACAAACGTCCAGCTTTTGCTGCCACAGCAAAGGTGCCAGCGGGGAAAAGTGATGCTGGTCCTCACTGCCTCCTGGAACCCCTTCAAATGCCCCACACAATTTGGCCCTCTCTGCTTTCCTGCCGACTCTATCCTCAAAAGCACCTTTTTTCACTTTTGGCGCCCTCCGCAGCAAAAAAGACAAACGTGCAGCTTTTGCTGCCACAGCAAAGGTGCCAGCGGGGAAAAGTCATGCTGGTCCTCACTGCCTCCTGGAACCCCTTCAAATGCCCCACACAATTTGGCCCTCTCTGCTTTCCTGCCGACTCTATCCTCAAAAGCACCTTTTTCACTTTTGGCGCCCTCCGCAGCAAAAAAGACAAACGTCCAGCTTTTGCTGCCACAGCAAAGGTGCCAGCGGGGAAAAGTCATGCTGGTCCTCACTGCCTCCTGGAACCCCTTCAAATGCCCCACACAATTTGGCCCTCTCTGCTTTCCTGCTGAGTCTATGCTCAAAAGCACCTTTTTTCACATTTGGCACCCTCCGGAGCAAAAAAGACAAACGTCCAGCTTTTGCTGCCACAGCAATGGTTCCAGCGGGGAAAAGTCATGCTGGTCCTCACTGCCTCCTGAAACCCTTTCAAATGCCCCACACAATTTGGCCCTCTCTGCTTTCCTGCTGAGTCTATGCTCAAAAGCACCTTTTTTCACTTTTGGCACCCTCCGCAGCAAAAAAGACAAACGTCCAGCTTTTGCTGCCACAGCAAAGGTGCCAGCGGGGAAAAGTGATGCTGGTCCTCACTGCCTCCTGGAACCCCTTCAAATGCCCCAGACAATTTGGCCCTCTCTGCTTTCATGCCGACTATATCCTCAAAAGCACCTTTTTTCACTTTTGGCGCCCTCTGGAGCAAAAAAGACAAATGTCCAGCTTTTGCTGCCACAGCAAAGGTGCCAGCTAGGAAAAGTGATGCTGGTCCTCACAGCGTCCTGGAACCCCTTCAAATGCCCCACACAATTTGGCCCTCTCTGCTTTCCTGCCCACTCTATCCTCAAAAGCACCTTTATTCACTTTTGGCGCCCTCCGCAGCAAAAAAGACAAACGTCCAGCTTTTGCTGCCACAGCAAAGGTGCCAGCGGGGAAAAGTCATGCTGGTCCTCACTGCCTCCTGGAACCCCTTCAAATGCCCCAAACAATTTGGCCCTCTCTGCTTTCCTGCCGACTCTATCCTCAAAAGCACCTTTTTTCACTTTTGGTGTCCTCCGCAGCAAAGAAGACAAACGTCCAGCTTTTGCTGCCACAGCAAAGGTGCCAGC